>NC_139974.1:25742528-25847528 GCF_963993115.1 Abramis brama
TTGAGAGAGCAGTACTTTGATTATGGATACACACTTACTGTTTGCATTTAAAGTGTTATTTCAGTTATTTATATTTATTTTATTTATACTGTTTTATTTTTTTTTATGTTCGATTTGTGGAAAGGAGTTAGATTTCTCATGTGAAATCATACAGGGGAGAAGCCAGACGGTAGAGTTTATAGCAAAACATTTTGCAGTGTTTGCATGTCCTTTACTGCATAGAATTCATTAAAATAGAAGTAAAATAACATTCATTACAAGTTGATTTCAAAATGCACATAAATTGTTTTGCATTTTGTGATTTTCAGTTGAATAAAATACTATTTTCCATTCATATATTTCATCATTGAGGATTTCTTAAAAAATTTGTAAAAATCTCGTCTTGTCTCGTTCTCGTGAACCCAATCTCGTGTCTCGTCTCGTGGAGTAAGCGTCTCGTCACACCCCTACTGGTTAATAATAAGTGTAATAATGTGTAATGGCTGGAAGTCAGTTGTAGTTCTTGTGTTTCTCTATTTTCTGTTAGTGTATTCCTTTTTCCTTCAGTGATTCTGCTTGTTAACAGCAGGTGTTCATCACTAATGCTCAACAATTACTTACATATTCACTTAATTATCTCACTGCAACACTGCCTCAATGTTACTTTTTACTTTTTGTAGTGTGAATTTTTCCTGTGGGGTTGAAAGGGTTAACAGTGTAAAAAGACACACCCACGAAATGTATTTTAACAGTAATAAACTGTAAGTTATAAAACAGGTATATTACTGGCAACACTGTTGCCAGTAGTTTACTGTAAAATTTAGTTTGTTTGGGTCACCATTGTGCTGAAGAGTAGAGCATGTGCTTCAGTCCAGGATAAGACCAAGCAACATTGATGATATTCTGCATGTTGCTTTATTTAACAGGCGGTAATTGCTGTGTAGTTGCTGGTCCAGTGGAAATCTCTTTATTTACAATACTTTGTAATGGTCGGTTTCTGCAAGGGAAATTAGTTAACTCGAGTTTTAATTTAATGCATTTTTACAGTAACATAATGTAGATTACAGTAAAAAAAAAGCACAATTAACAGTAAATTATATGAAAAAAATAATATGAAATATTATTTCATTTTTTTTTTATATATTTTATATTTTACTCTAACAGTGACCTGGTAAGGTCTAACAGTGTAGGAAACTAGAAGGAAACTAATGGCTTAAATGCACACAGGGATAATTAACATAACCAGAAAAATATTTTAAAAAACTCAATCAAAAACCATGTAGACAAACACAGGCAAACAGGAACAGAACACAGTGAAAACTAAACCAAAACTGACTATATGCATTGCAGTTACATAGTAAATATTTTGTCACATATTTTTCAATATATGAAAAGCGACAATTCCTTATGTATTATTCAATATATTATTTCATATATTAAACCATTTAATATATTTTTATATGGAAATATATTTTCTTTCCGTGAGGGTAGCATGTAGTAAAAGAAGTAGGCCTGTTTGTGAGTGTCAAGTGTAAGTTTATATTATAAATATATTAAAGGTACAATATGTAAAAATTTTGTATCAAAAGATCCAAAACCCCCTTAAGTTGCACAGGGTTATATATTTCTTAGATTTCTTTCATTATCCTAAATGTTTCCAAGAATTTGTAAATTCAGAGAAATTCACAATTTAAAAAAATGCCCATCCCTGTTCACTTGTCACCTGTCAATGACGTAATATCCGCGTTATCCCTGGTTTCTGCTTGTACTGCCATAGTAACCATGGCGACAGATGTGGACAATTGCGTAGTGCGTAACGTCTAGCATCACGCTGTTGTTGTTTCGTTCAAACATTATGGACCATGGCAAGCAGACTTTGGGACAAAAGGAGAACTAAAACGAGGATCAATATCAGCGTGGCGTTTTCGAGATGCCGAGAGCTTCGCGGCAAACTTCGACTTGACAGAGACACCACTCTTGCATGTACTTTATTAGACAGGTGAGCAAATTAAAAATATAAAACAAATCAATGTTATAAAGCTCAACATGATGAAATGTTAGAATATGATCAGTATGTTATTCTAATGTTGATCTAGCTTACTGCTAGTCTCATACAGCCAACAAACTAACACATAGAATAACATTATAACTTTCAACACACTCAAATGCTGTTTAGTATGATAGTGTAACTTTAGACCAAATAAAACAGCGCTGCGTTACCTCACAAGTTTAAATTCGTCAAATAAACTGACCTGTGTGAGTAATAATTCAGCACTTGCGGGTAGTTTGGTAGAGTGAAATGTCCTCATTCCTTTATATCTGCGTGTGGCGCTGATATCTGTCTCTTATTAGCAATCGCGACCTGCTTCATACCACAGTCATGTTAAAAAACATTGTTTTCACTCATCCATAAACATTATTAGATCCATCAGCATGACAGTGAGTCCCATCATTCCACTTATTACTGCGTCATCAACCTACACCTTTGTTATTGTAAGCGGTTAGCGACCCCTAGCGGCGATGATTTTTTAAATTTATTTTTTATATATATATATATATATATTTTTTAACATATTGTAGCTATAACAATGCATCTCAAAAAGCTACACAAACCAAAAGAAGTTCTTAATTCTACATAAATTAACAAGAGCAATTTAACCTCAGACAAGTGTTATTCAATCAAACAGCATTCACCACACAGATTTACACTTCACCATCTGTAAATATAATGTCTTACTATCCAGCTAGTTATTCACCAGTTACTTTTAAGGGTTGGTGCAGTCACATTTTTAAAGTAGCAGCGCACATGCCAGTAACTGGAGAAGTAGCAGCTGGATTCAACCTTAAACTTACCAACGAGTTTTACCAGCGTATTCAGTGTTGTAATAATCGTAGAGGTAATAAAACAAGGAAACCTACATAGACTTCTGCGTATGCGGTGATCCTTTGTAAAAGACACACTGTCTGATGTGTTGTGTTAGGTCATTTGGTTGAGTTTTTATGTAAGGTTTCACTTCCAGGATTCACTTCTTTCAGAAACATTCCCACCTTCCACACTGCTATTCCACATCCCAATATTTGCCCATATGTTGTAACAAGCTCATTTTTCATTATACATTTTGAATCATAAAACAATCTTACATGCATTTAGTCAAAATTAATTATAAAAAACACCTCTGATCGCAAGAAGAACAGAGAAACAACCACACAAATTTTTATTCAAGATATCTTAAACATGTCACAAATAATGTAAAGCCTACATAGCCAAATGTTTTGAACAATCCAAAGCAGGAAAAAATATTTTATATATATGTATAACAAAAAGTCAAGGTAGCTGTCATGGTTGCAGATGTAACAGGTACAGCAATTACACTGTTAAATATATGAGTTCATTTGCTAAAACTAATAAACATCATGTTTAAAAAAATGAACAGACTTTCGTGCATTAGAACATTCTGAACCCTTAACACGTTTTGTCACAAAAGCCGGTATTGTCCACTGTCAAGGCTTTGCGAGTTGATGTTTTACAGCAGAAACCGACAAGCACCCTTGTTGTTTGTGAACAACCCGATAAGTCAGTTTTTAGCGAATCAGCGCACAGTATTCAGGTCAGGTGACAAGGCTGCTAGTCACTTCGAAAAGACGTGCTAGCTGAGTGGAGTTTTGTCAAAGCTGACTAAAAGTAATTGAGGTTGGATTATTTATACAAACTTGATAAACCTGTGATATCTTCTTCGGGGTGTAAAAGGAAAATAAAAGCTGCAACTTTTTTCACGGAACCTTGCTAAAGCAGCACGTTACAGTGTTGAGGGAAATGCTTCCTGTATTGCGTGTAATCACAACAACAAAGTTTATCAGGCGTCTATGTCAGCTGAGGAGATTAATGTTACAAATATTAACCGAGTGTTTTATTATATATCATAGCAATTTCTTGGTTTTGTTTAACTCTGAAACATGAAATGTGGAGTTATCTGCTTTTGCCAAAAAACGATTGTTGGAGTTATCTGTCTTTTACGGTGGCCGGGAGAGCTCAATGCGCTGTGTCGTGGAAATTTTAAACTGTATATTAAACTAACCATGTTTCTAACATCTAACATTCTAACATTTGAACAATGCACAATGTACTGTTCGAAACCAAGGGAAAACTTGTGACTTTGAGTGTGTGTGTGTGTGTGTGTGTGTGTGTGTATAAAAATTAGGGGAAGTGAGACAGATGACTAGTTCTCAAACCTTGTGATAAGTAATCACAAAAACAGTGTTTGCTTGTGTCAGTGACAGAGGGAAAAGGTTGGGGCTTTTGAACCAATTGAACCAATCATATTGAAGGTGACATATTAGTCACGATAATCTTATTTGTTGTCTCGATTCTATAAAAACTGTTGTATCCATGATATCTGGTGGGATTCTCAATGGAATTTGTCTGAGATCCTCCGGCCTTGCTTCTTGGGAGAAATTCCCTGAGAACTGCTCGGGAAGATTAAAGCATTTGAAGGACATTTGCTGAAGTCTGTTTGTAGATTATTCCTGAATATCTATCTATCTATTCTATCTGTTGCAGAAGAATATCAAGTACAAGTTAGACGAATCTGACATATAGGCTAATGAGGGCTTCCTATAAAACGCGCTAACTAACTAACGCGCTAGTTTTCATACAAAATAAATATGTAACATAATTAGGTACTTTAGTTATTATTAACACAATAACATAACACATGAAGGCTACGTTTCTCAACACTGAGAATGAATAAATAAACGCCTGTTTCTCCAGACTCGCGCTATCAGTAATCCACAAATCACATCACTTTCTAATCACTAAACCATAGCGATTTCAAATTTATTAAGATTTATTGTTCAGCATTACTTGAGCATTTTATTATTTGCATGGCTGAATGACGTCTTCCTCTTTTCTGAGTGACCATGAAGAACGGAGTATTTTAAGATAATCCATGCGATCCGTGTGATCAGCGAATCCATAGGATTAAGTTAACTCAATACAATATTTCAACTTTCCACATCCACCCCAGTCCGTTTACCTTTAGGAGTCAGAAGTACTGTTACAACTACTGTCCTCGCTTATGAAATCAGTCAGACGGCGGGCCGCGGGAGCGGAAGGGGGATCGAGCGGGATTCTTTATTGGTGTCGATTTTCAGTCTCTTTTTAATGATAGGCTTTACGCATCTGTCAATCATCCCCGCTTGCTATTTGGGGAATGAACCCAGCGCTATGATTGGTCGAACTCTTCTTCTTTTGCTGTTGCTTGATTTGAGGACTGCACAGAGGCGTCACCAGGTTTTTGTGTAGTTTAGAGTGACAAATCGTACCAGCATACTTTGAAGTCAAAATGCGTATCTGCTACGCAAAATGTGTACAGGTTGGACTGTTTAAAGTGTGCAGTGCAATTATAAATATAATTTATAGATTGAAACCAGACATAAAGTGTTCAATAGTTGTACGGCTTTCGCAAAAAAAATATATTTTTCAGTCTTGTGGTAGGCTACGAGCAGGGGGCCAATGTTTCGTAAAAATTTGAAGCTTCCCCGAGCGCCGCCATTGATTAGCGGACCCCCACCTGCTGTTAGCATTCCATTGACTCCCATTCATTTTGGCGTCACTTTGACAGCGAATAACTTTACATCTGAGGCGTTTAAAGACTCCATTTGTCCATTATTTATTTCTAAAGAAACACGACAATGTATAAAAGGCTCCATTACCTTGTATCTTACGTTATGGCCCCGCAGAAGGCGTTTTTTGTAAAAATAGACTCTCTGTCGCACAGTAATTACCGTATCGACAGGAGGAGAAGCTTGCGGGCAGTCGGGGGGACGTGGAGGCAAAATGACAAAATAATTAATCAGAATACTTAGCAAAAGTTGCTCCTTCTCCTAGCTCATGGACACCACCTACTCACACTCTCCGTCTCTGCAAGTTTCGGAAGGGAATGATTCAGATTTCTCTTGGCACAGCTACTAGAAGACAGACGGGTTGCTCACGTCACATCTACGTCGTCAAGCTCAGTTTGAGTCTGCGTAGTACGGTCAGCCATCAGGAAGTGAGAGCTTCTAATTTGCTTCACTTTTCTCCATTGAAACCTATGGGGTCGCTGTGTCCAGTTTATATACTGTTTATGGCTACGAGAGTAAATTGTGGTGTATCTCCTACCAGAAAGCAGGAGATCAAAGAGGTAGTGTGCAGGGGGATCTCTAATAATTTTGGCGGTTCTGCTCCAACATCTGGACAAATAAATGTCCTCAACTAATGTAAATTATGTCTGTGTGCTGAGTATATTTTGTTGTTTTGTTGCTGTTTTGTTCTGTTCCTCTCTTGTACAACTACCATACCAGGATGTGATGCAATATGTCAGTACAATTCACAAGAAATTTCCGAGGCAATCTTGCTTTCTTTAATCATCTCAGAAAACAAAGATGTTGTGATTTTCCCATGACAGTGGAGGTGTGTGTAGACCAAGACAAATCCTCTGTAATGTTCAACCCCAAGAATTTAAAACAGGGGACTCTCTCCACAGCCACTCCATTTATGAACACAGGACTAAAACAGCAAAATCCACAGTGTAATTTAACACCCCTCAGTGTATATTTATATATTATATACATGTCAGTGTACATAGCTTTTCTGAGGGGTGTTCAGTTAACACTGGGGATTTTGTTATAGGTCTATCCTACACAATTATTCGCTAACATTCGCTTATTTTTCCATTTAGAAGTTGTATTCATTTTTGCAATTAGCCTAATTATGTCTTTTATTTTGCTCTACTTTATTTTTGTTTTGTGATTCTTTATTTTTGTTTGTAAAACATATTTTTTCTCTCTTGCTACTTTTTCTTTTTCAATTCTTTTTTTGTTTGCTTTTTTTTTTTTTTTTTTTGCTCAATACTTTATTTATTTTTTTGATAGGCTACTATAAAAGGAACAAACTCATAGGCAGGCAGCTCTTGCCCAGTTCCTTTTTCCTTTTCTAAAACTGAGGAAGCACATATCACTGAGAAGTGGAACTAAAGTAGAAACCGTTATTCTTCATATTTAAAATTATTCAAGTAAGCTGTTCAGACCAAGACACTATTTGGTAAGTACCTACTTAAGAGTCGCAGATGGGTGAGAGATATTCAGCAGGATAAATATCTATTCGACCAAAAATCAATCCAACGACTTTGAAAGTGGTTTATTGTCTGCGCAGCAGCAGGTGACCAGAAGTGAAAGTAATTTACGACACTGAAGAGACGCCATTCCTGACAACCAGAACCAGAACTTCGAGTATATAAATGCGGTGTATCTTGTGATAAGTTTTGATGTTACTCAACGTATAACAGAAAATTGGTTTCTTCCCTTCTTTACAGGGTATTTATTAGTCTATTATGTGATGCGCAAACTATCGTTAAGTTTGCGGTTTGACATTCAGATTTATTTTGGCAATAAATCCGCAGTGCGCTGTCGTAGACATACAAATAATAACGCATGTCATTCTTTATGAATTGTGAATTCAGATGACGCGATCTGGTCCGAAATCTGTGTTTGTTTTCCTTTCTTGATCGCTCCTTCTTTTTCTTCTGTAATAATGACAAACAAGGCTGACTGTGCCAATGAATAACGGTCAAGGTTATTCGTTTAAAAATGGTAATCTAGTCGGGTCCTACTAGACTCAAATAGACCGTTGTGATTTGTGAAATATTTGACAGTAGGCTACATTTTTGGTCAGTTAATATGGAGTTAATATCCCAGACAGCAACATAGTGTCGGCCCAGATCCGGGCCACATCTGGTACATGTGGATTCCACACGTACCAGAAGTGGGCCGAATCTGGACCGACACGATGTTGCTGTCTGGGTATTGTGCCATAATTAAACAAACAAATCCAGCATTTTGCAAACAAAGGAAAACTCGACTCGCAAACAAACAGAAAGCATTGTGCAAGTACAAAGGTCAATTTGAGCGAAAATGCAGTGAAGTAACAAATATGTTTTGTGTTTTACGAATATAAATAAATGAGCCTAGATAATATTTCACAAATAAATACAAACTATCCTACAAATTGAATGTAACCTTTGAACAAATACCAAATCTAGTGCATATAAATGCATATCTGTCTGTTATGATTGTGAGACACTTGGCTTTTTATGAGATCTCTCGGCTCGATTTTCTCACAAATGTGTCCAGGCAGATTTTCTCACAAATGCAGTTGAGAAACTTCCTCTTCTAAAACAGTAGATGGCGCTAAGCTAGGGGATTAATTTAGCACTAGTCTGCCGGGAGAAGCACTGATTTGAAACTTGCCTTTGCCAGAGCTGAGTTCACCGGTTATTACCAAATGACCAGTGAACAGGTGTGTTTCTGATTTTGCTTTAACTATAATTAACATTCTTAAGGTTTTCTTTTGTAAAATGTTTATTGCATATCTTTCGTTTATTACCTCCTTCATGTTAGTAATCGCGCGTGCATTTTCTCCTATAATTTTTTCCAGGGAATCAGATTGAGTGTTTATTGATTGCGAGAGTGCTCCAAGTTTTGAGAGAGCGTTAGCAATGTCAGAACGCTCAGTCTTCCATTGTTTGGCGGCAGGAGATTTGTAAGGCGTGTCTAAAAGTGCAGGAAATTCCTCCTCGCACAACATGAATTCGTCAGAAATTGAATCCAGTTCTGTCTTGACGTAATCATGTAGATTCACTGAAACAGGAACTCTGGAAACTTGCAGAGTTTCACTATTGATAGCAGGATTAGCATTCGCCTGCAAAGCGCTCTTGTTTTTTCTTTTTTCGGACTCTCCATTGTGTACACTTTTTGAGTTTGCAGAGCACATCAACTTACATGTTGCTAGAGCGCCATCTTGAACCGCCCTCAAATTTCTAAGTGTTACGAAACGTTTCAAAACCATTATGACGTAATGAGGAAGCCTCATTTACTGAAATCACGTGACTCTGGCAGTTTGATACACGCTCCGAACCATTGATTCAGAACAAAAGATTTGTAAAGGTTTCGAAGCTTCATGAAGCAGTGTTTTGAAATTGGCATCACTAATGGTTGCTTGCTATCTAGGAAAGTAATTTAAGTAGTTAAAAACCATAGTTTATAAGCATTTTGTATTAGGATTTTTCTATGTGATGTGATGTAAAATGATTACTCATCAGATTTATCAATGGCATCTGAAAACAAGTTTTGACTTCAGAAACTAGTGGTTTTACTAGATTTCAAAAAGCATGCAGGACTTAAAATACTTGCCTTACTCCATGATTCTGAGAGATGTTTGCTGCCAGTTTTACTGCAAATATGTTGTTATTGTGCATTTGAAGATAGTTTTCTTCTGATGCTGCACTAAATCAACCCCTCGAAGTCTCTCTCTCTTAAAATTTGTGTTACCACATAAATATCTTAAATCATAGGAAAGAGGATGTGATAAATCAAAATGAGTGTCTGTGAGGAGAGAGAGGTGGGCAGCGGGGAGAAAGAAGACTGTGTTGCAGGTCCCAGCTGTGTGTCAGTGAAGAGTGGTCAATCCATGAGAAACCCTACTAATTTCAGTGATGGATCAGTGACCGCTGACCCCAGGTACAGTAATTAATTTGTATGCTTTTGGCAGATGCAAAGCAATTGACAAATTCTCAGGGACAAGAGATTAATAGACAAACATGGGTCTAAAAGTTAAAACAAGCCATTTTATTTGTACAGTAATTTTCACAATTCATATTATTTTAAAGATTTTAAGGATTAAAAATCCCTCACCATTCACTCACCCTTGTGCCATCCCAAATGTGAGGCAGTCAGGTGTCTGAATACAAAAAAACTACTTGATGTGGACAGATGTAAATGTGCTGTTTTCTGATTGGGTAATTATCCAATATGCCTAATCAGATCACAGTGAAGCTCCTTTTCTGCAGTGGAAACAAGTTTGAGCCTGGAAGCCGCACCATGTTGGTGGAAAAACAGCCTAAGTGAACCACGTGGTTCAGTTGAGACCGTCTATACCAGGGGTGGGGAACGTTGGTCCTGGAGGGCCACTCTCCCCCAGAGTTTAGTTCCAGCCCTAATGAAACACACCTGAACAAGCTAATCAATGTCTTCAGGATCACTTAAGGCTACAATCAGGTGAGTTTTTTCCAGGGTTGGAGCTAGTAACTCTGTAGGACAGTGGCCCTCCTGGACCAACGTTCCCCACCCCTGGTCTATACCCTCAGCTTATGTTTAGACGTTTTCGGATTTAATTTAATAAAATTCTGTGTTGTTTGTCTTTTTGTCAGAACCACCTTAAGAACATCTTCAGGACCCAGTTGTGTGTCATTAAAGAGTAAAATATCCATGTTTGAACCTGGAAACTTCAGTGATAAAGCAGTGACCCCTGACCCTTCGTAAGTATAGACAAAGTTGTTGATTACAGATTACGAAGAGTATAAGGTTACTTAAGGTTATTTACTTGTTGTGTCATTGTTGGTCCAATATATATATACTGTATATATATATATATATATATATATATATATATATATATATATATATATATACTGTATATATATATATATATATATATATATATATATATATATATATAATATTATTATTATTATTATTATTATTTTATTTTTTATTTTTTTTAAACTGCATAAATAACTGCTTTTGAACTTTCTCCTGTAGATTGGTGGGTTTAAACTGGTTTGTTTAAACTGGTTTGTTTTTTAGGAAAATTGAAAGGAGTTCTATATTTTAACCACTCAATAGCCTATGAAAATGATCCGAGTTTCACACATAAACGTAGCACAATAAAATAATAATAAAAACGTAGCAGGATAGTCTGTGTGTCTATGGTTGGCTATGCAATGTCGACTTTCGGGGTTGGCCATAGTACCTGCAGGCTGCAGGTGTGACTGTGTGAGGGCAGTTGCCAAAAGGGCAGAGATGGACACTCGAACATCAGACTCGACGCAACAAAAAGGACTTGTGAATATTTTAAAAACAACTCTTTTATCCTCAACTACTGATATCATAAAGAAAGAATTTGTTTTATTTTAATAGTTTTATAATATCTGCGTCATATTTTTCCCTATGTGACGTGGTAGTTCGGACCCATAGAATTTGATTACGTATGTCCATGTATTACATGTAAACTCCAAAATGTCATAATGAAAGTCCCATGAAATATGACGGGAGCCACCGTGCCATATGTTCTCACATTTGGGTTTATTAACATGTCAAATTGTCTAGATACAAAGAATCTGGAATCAAAGAAACAATTAAAAAATACACCGGAACAACAACATCAAATTTTATTGGACATCGCATCCACAAAGGTTAGTCACATTAACACACATCTGTGATATTGTGGTTTAGCTGCATGGCTCCTTTGGATTACCAGCTTGTTAAAACATTAAGAAAAAATAATCTAGCCTTTAAACCTAGCACTACGTTTTATCAATCTTTTCGTAGTATATGCAGCTTTACCATACCATACCATCTTCTTCCGCTTATCCGGGGCCGGGTCGCGGGGGCAGCAGTCTAAGCAAAAATGCCCAGACTTCCCTCTCCCTAGACACTTCCTCCAGCTCTTCCGGGGGGACACCAAGGCGTTCCCAGGCCAGCCGGGAGACATAGTCCCTCAAGTGTGTCCTAGGTCTTCCCCGGGGTCTCCTCCCTGTGGGATGCGCCCGGAACACCTTCCCGGGAAGGTGTCCAGGAGGCATCCGGAACAGATGCCCGAGCCACCTCAGCTGGCCCCTCTCGATGTGGAGGAGCAGCGGCTCTACTCTGAGCTCCTCCCGAGTGACAGAGCTTCTCCCCCTATCTCTAAGGGATCGCCCAGCCACCCTGCAGAGTAAGCTCATCACTGTGTGTATCCGGGATCTTGTTCTTTCGGTCATGACCCAAAGCTCATGACCATAGGTGAGAGTAGGAATGTAGATTGATCGGTAAATCGAGAGCTTCGCCTTGCGGCTCAGCTCTTTCTTCACCACGACAGACAGTCACATCGACCGCATTAACCGGCATCAAAGGGCAGCCCTGCTGGAGTCCAACATGCACTGGGAACAAGTCTGACTTACAATGCGAACCAAGCTCCTGCTCCAGTCGTACAGGGACCGGATAGCCCTTAGCAAAGGGCCCCGGAGCCCATACTCCCGGAGCACCCTCCACAGGACGCCGCAAGGGATACAGTCGAATGCCTTCTCCAAATCCACAAAGCACATGTGGATTGGTTGGGCAAACTCCCATGAACTCCCATGAAATCCCTGGAGAGGGTATAGAGGGTATAGAGCTGGTCCAGTGTTCCATGGCCGGGACGAAAACCGCACTGTTCCTCCTGAATCCGAGGTTCTACTATCGGCCGTATTCTCCTCTCCAGTACCCTGGCATAGACTTTCCCGGGGAGGCTAAGAAGTGTGATTCCCCCTGTAGTTGGAACACACCCTCCGGTCCCCCTTCTTAAAAAGAGAGACCACCACCCTGGTCTGCCATCCCAAAGGTACTGTCCCCGACTGCCACGCGATGCTGCAGAGGCGTGTCAGCCAAGACAGCCCCACAACATCCAGAGACTTGAGGGACTCAGGGTGGATCTCATCCACCCCCGGTGCCTTGCCACCGAGGAGTTTCTTGACTACCTTGGTGACTTCAGCTTGGGTGATGGATGAGTCCACCTCCGAGCCATCAGCCTCTGCTTCCTCAATGGAAGACGTTAGTGACGTATGCAGCTTTTATCTCTCTTAATGTGTGTACATGAAAAAGAGATGTCAATCAATTTATTACTTAAAACGCATATTTTAACTTATCGTAATCAGTATGCGTACAGTTTTCAACTGACTTATTCCGAGGATTAATATTTTCTGAAAATGACTGTCGGAACTGCTGTATAACAAACCGCGACTGGCGTCATCTTGCGTCCACTTTGCGATTGTATTGAAAATGACTACTCGTCTTGTTGCCAGGACGATTGTTTTCCACATTGTAATGGATTATAAAGTAACAAGCTGGACTTACATTATCCTTTACATCTTAGGACCTTTATTACAAACAAAACAGATAATAGAAAGATCATATGAAGAGTTTGGTTCCAAAACGCGATAAATCCATTTTGATTAATTTGAGTAAAAATGTGTTTTCTTTACCAAGAATTTGGCAAGATGAAAAACGCTATTTTCTGTTTCAAACTTTCACATAGCATATTTAGGTTATAATAACAAAACAAATTCAAATCCAGATTTTGATTTTCAAAGATTTATTATAAAAACTGATCATTTTTTCCCCAAAATGCAATAAATTCATAACACTTTTTTTCCCCAAATGCAATTAATCCATTGAATCAATATAAAAGTTATTTTTCATATTGAAACTGTTGAAAATACACAACAAAATAAGTTGATCCATCCACATATGACAGTCTGAACTCGATCAATATCTTATTAACGTTACAGGCACTGGACTAAAAATACATTCAATCAGCTATCGCTAGGAAATACCTCCTGAACTTTTTTGACGGCGATCATCTGTAAAACGGCTTAGTCCTGCTCGGTTTTCGTTGACTTTGAGTAAAACAACTGAAAGTTTTTCAAAAGATCCCCTGGGTTCATCGTGTCAGTGTGACAGAAGTTTGATGCTGTCGTGTGAGAACAAGCAATAGCCGGCATTTTTCCTCCTCCCGCGCCTCGTCTTCTTAATCTCCTCACGTAAATGATTAGATTTCGATGGCTTACGTTTCTTCCCTACCGCAGAAACCACCACAGGTTCATCAATGCCGTCAAAATTATAAAAGATTTTGTTTGATTGTTGATCAAAAAGTACAAAGTAGATAGGAAAAACTAGGATGCCGGGTGTATTCAAAGCGCTGCCTTTACTGTTTACAGTGCGTGGAATGGTGCGCTGTGATTGGTTGAGAGCGGATTTATCTCATTCTGCAGAGAAAGGAGACTGGCGTTTGTCGCGGTTTGGAAAGAAAGGGAGAAAACATGACAGAATAACACGGCGGATATCGCATTTCACATAAAATTTAAAATTGACTTTTCAATACTGACCCTATACAATACTGATTTTTGCAGGAACTCAATTTTTTTTTAAACGGCGTTTATCGCGTTTTGGAACCAAACTCTTCATATACTTTGTCTATATAGTACAACTAGAATAAAAATAGGATTTTTTTAGTCTGATAATTTTTTTTGTTTGTTTTTTTGTAAGGCATGAAATGACTTGAGACTTGCACGGACTCATGACAAAAAGACTCCAGACTAGACTCAGACTCCAGCTTAAAGACTTCAGACTTTACTCGGACTCCATCTTAAAGACTTCAGACTTGATTCGGACTCCAGCTTAAAGACTTGTGAACATCTCTGAGGCACGCTATTGCTTGCTAGCATCTGCATCTTCGACACTCCTAATACAGTTCAGTGGCTGTGGCGCTTTCCATCGGGACCCGATTACATCAGTATCGACGTAACGTCGAATGTGAAAGACTGAATGGGAACATCTAGGTTACTAACGTAACCCCTGCTCCCTGAAGGAGGGAACGGAGACGTTACGCCCCCCTGTCCGGCTCCTCAGCAAAACATGAATGGAGTAATGCAGGACATATTTATACCCGTATGTCGGGGTGGGTGGGACTCGGCATTCAAATCTCACTGGCCAATGTCCATTGGCTCATTTGACCACTTGGAGGTGATTTGGCTCCCAGGCAAGACCCCTTTACGTCAGTATTGATGTAATGGCTCCGTTCCCTCCTTCAGGGAACAAGGGTTACATTAGTAACCTAGACGTTTCCTTTAAGCCTGAGGACAAATTTTATTTAACCCGTAATCGGTCCTCAAGAAGGTTTACATTAAGTCCCTTGGGGTCCGATAGACCCCAAACTTTTACAGAGCGATTGCATAAGGAAATATACATTATTTACATGGCAAACTATATGTCATTTTTAAAATTTACTTCTCAACTATACATTTATGCTGTGTTTTTGTTGATATTTGGTAGTTTTTTTTACCTATTTACTGCACAATTACTTAACTACGCCATAAATTGGCTCATGAAAAATTATTTTTTTTATGAAAAAAATCACTTAAATTATGATCTTAATTAAATCTAAATTGTTTTTGGACATTGCTCTATGTGTTAGGGATAGAATACTGCCATCTGCAGGTTTGTGGAAAAACTTTAGGAATTATAGTTAAAGAAAGAAAGTGCAATGACCACATATATCCAATAGATTCATTTGAAAGGTCTCAATGAGTAGAATACAACAAGCACAATTGTTTCGGGCTTTGTACTAAACTTGAGCAAGTTTTTGTACATGAAGCCTCTCAAGACCAAAATCATATATATGGATGCTGAATTTGACACATTCTAGCTCATAACTTCATGAAACATGCTCCGATTGTGGAAAATGGCACATCATTATTTACAGCAGATGCTTATGATTAGAATGAGCCCTAACTCACCATAATCCATCAATCAGATCTAAAGATATTCCTCATGGAGTTCTAACACAAAAAATACCACAGATGCACCTAGCCAAGTATATACTGAAGCTCTCACCTCGCGTTTTCGCCTATAACTTCATGAAGCATGCACAGATTGTAGAAAATGGCACGACTTTATTTACAGCAGACTCTCACGATTAAAACGAGTCCTAACTCACCATAATCCATCACTCAGATCTAAAGATATACCTCATGGATTTCTAACACATGAAGCTGCACAGGCGCACACCCAATGAAGTATACAGATGAATTGATGTGATGCTTTGGTGTGACATATTAGCTCATAACTCATGAAACATGCATGGATTGTGGAAAGTCGAACATTTTTATTGACAGCAGAGTCTCACGATTACAAAGAGCCCAAACAACATAATCCATTGCTTTGATCACGAGATATTCCTCATGAAGTGATGCATACTTAGCTAACATGTCTCTCATCTTTTTGGGATGCAATGTGTTTTCCAATGTTCCCGGAGCCATCCGTGCTTGTTTTCAAACGTGGAATAACAAAAAATATATATCATCTTAAAGCGTAGAATCTCAGCTTTTTAATGAATCTAACCTCTTTGATAAATTCCTAACGAGCGCCGAATAGTCCCTCTAAAATGGAGTACCACCCGCAGGCACAACCTAGCTGCGAAAAAAATCATAATCATATTTTTTAAAACTACTGCCTTGATTAACACAAAATAGGTGTCATTTTAAAGCTTAGAGTCTGAAGTTTACAATGAATGTAGCCAGTTTGATTAAGTAGTGCCAAGTTATTTGCTGATAAATAGAATTTTGTTTTCATAATCTTTAAAATATTTTTTTGTACTACGTACTGCAATGTGTCAAAAACATCATACAGCTCATGAAACATTCACAGATCATTGAAAATGGTACATCATTTTATACAGCATATTATTACAATTAAAATGAGCCCAAAATGAACATAATCTATTGTGTTGATCATAAGATATTCCTCTTGGAGGAACAATTTTAAAAATGCCCATTAGGGGGCGTCAAGGACTGAACAAAAATGCTATCCTGGTCCCAAATGCTGTAACTTTTGATAACTTTATGCAATCACCACAAACTTGGATCCAGATGCAGCTCACATGTAGAGGGACTTCACCAAAAATGTTTTTTTCTCTTCCTTATTTCCTTCCTGAGTTATTCCATGTCAAATAAGAAAGATCTGCAAATTCATAATAAAAATTATATATATATTTTTTTGTCTTTAATCAGCAGTTTCTCTGCATGAATATGTCCAAATGTAATGTAATTGTATTGTCTAAAAATTTGAAAAGTTTTCTATCAAATGATACCTACCTTTTGACTCTCCTTGTTATAGTTTTGGAGTTATAAGTCTTTAGTTTTGTGTGTATCACTCAGAAAAAACATCTCTAAAAATGCTCTCTGTTGCAGTCACACACGTGTGTGTGTGTGTGAGAGTGTGTGTGTGTGTGTGTGTGAGATAGAAAGTTAGTTCCACTGTGTGTTTATGCTTATTTTTTATTTATTTATTATTATTTTATTTTTTTTCACAAACAAAATGAAAAAAAATACTTTTTTTTCATTTTCCCATTCATTTTCAATGTGGGGTCTATCGGACCCCAAGGGACTTAAACGGTAAAAAAAAATTTACACACCTTTAGAACAACCAAATCCACTGGACCCCAAGGACCGATTAAGGGTTAAAAGGTTTGTGTGACCTGTGAAATTTAGCATGCACCACATATACAGATTCTTATACAATGTATCTTTAATTTGGCCAAAATTGTACAAGTAATTAATAGACAATAAGTAGAGATTCTGTTGAATGAAGTCTGTGCCACATAATTCATGAAGGTTGTTGGTTGACCTTTTTTATAATCAAGAAAACATTGTCTGGAGGACACAGAAACATGAAAGAAGATTGTTATGTTCTATTTTTATTTATTTGTAATACATCTGAAATGTTATCTTAAGGCGAGACACTACAGGTGAATAGGGTACATTTTTTAACTAGCAGATATCACCATGAAACTTTACCAGTTGATTACCTACATTAAGATGAGAAAAAAAATGCATTACAAGTTTTCTGTAATTTAATGTTTAAATATGCAAATGAGGCAATATCTAATTAAATATGCACTAATTTGCATATATTTTAAAAAACAAAATCTGAGTATTGGAGTAATATGAGTAGTGTTCACATATTAGATGGGAAAAAAATTACAGAGGGATTTATGGATATCTACTTTTGTTATCCTGTAAATCAGAATATACTGTCAATAGCCTTAAAAAAAATATTTTCGCATGTTTTTTTGGAATAAAATGTTATATAAATCAGGCTAGGAATAATATATTTACAAATCCCTCTGTAAATGTCTTCATAATATAACTAGGTACAAGACTGGAAAGTTTGGTGTATATAGGTGCTACTGAAGTGGAGATTTCGGACTTGGAGTATGAGAGAAAGATCATTTTGAGAAAACGGGCTTTAAAGATTTTTCATCAGCCAATGAGATTGCGCATTCAGCCCTTTTACTTTCACGATTGGTTGCTGATAAAAAGGAAATGACCATATTTGGATCCGACAGTATTGTACAGTGAAGAGAGAGCTTTCCAGCGGTGCATGTGATGACAGAAAGCAGACAGAGATCGCGGAGCGGCGGAATGATTTACAACGACAACTTTTGTTGAATTTATGAGAAATCTACAGACGCAAACAGACAAAGTGTAGTAAAATAAAGACCTAAATGTGTATTTCAGACTTTTTTTCACCACAAGTCTGAAAGAAGACATGTTATTGAAGACAAATATCCAAAAATCTCAAAATTGACCAGTAAAAAAAGTTTTCATGTTTGTTTCTGACCTTTTGCTATGCTGTTCTTTTTTCTTTTTTTCTTTTTTTTAGGAATGAGGAGAAACAGGAGAGTGAAGCCATGCAGCAGGATTCTCTCCAACCAAGTCAAAGTCAAGTCAAAGACAAACACAAAAGCAGCATGAGGAACAAGTATGAGAGATTATTTGAGGGAATCAATCATTCTGGTGGTCTCCAATAGTCAATGTAATGCCTGTAATTGCCTTTTTTGTTGCTCTTTTTATTTTAATTTCAGTAGGGGAAAGACACATGAGCTGATCAGACCTGTGCCGTCCTCATCCCACTATCAGATTCACATTAGGCAGAACAAAACTGAAGCAGTCCTGCAGACAGACACACTGAAGACTGGAGACCTACAGAGAGTCAAAGACCAGCTCAAAACCAGCATGAAGAACAAGTTTGAGAGATTATTTGAGGGAATCAATCTACAAGAGAATGAAACCCTCCTGAATAGGATCTTCACACAGCTCCACATCATACAGGGAGAGAATGAAGGAGTGAATGAAGAACATGAGGTTTTACAGATGGAGAAAACAGCCAGAACACAACACTCACAAGACACTCCAATCGACTGCAATGACATCTTTAAAGCCTCACCTGAAGCAGGATGTGAGGAGAAAGACCAAATCAAGACTGTTCTTACTAAAGGCATCGCTGGAATCGGAAAAACCATTTCTGTGCAGAAGTTCATTTTGGACTGGGCTGAGGGAAAAGCCAATCAAGATGTAGATTTAATGTTTGTGCTTCCATTTCGAGAACTGAACTTGATCCGAGATCATCAGTACAGTCTTCACAGACTTCTGCTTGACTTTCATCCTGAACTTCAAGATCTGCACTCAATGATTTACGAGGACTGTAAAGTTGTGTTCATCTTTGATGGTCTGGACGAAAGCAGAATGACACTGATGTTTTCAGATGCTCAGAAAGTTTTTGATGTGAGTGAGACTTCATCAGTGGGTGTGTTGATGTCAAAGCTCATGAAAGGAGAGCTGCTTCCCTCTGCTCTCATCTGGATCACCTCCAGACCAGCAGCAGCCAATCAGATCCCCTCAGAATACATCAGCCGTCTGACAGAGATTCAGGGATTCAATGAGCCTCAGAAGGAGGAATATTTCAGGAAGAGAATCAGTGATGAGCATCAAGCCAGCAGAATCATCTCACACATCAGAGGAGCAAGAAGCCTCCACATCATGTGCCACATACCCGTCTTCTGCTGGATCTCATCCACTGTGCTTCAAAAGATCCTGAAAGTAGATCTGAGCACAGAAATCCCTCAAACTCTGACTGAAATGTACATTCAATTCCTGGTGATTCAGATAAACATGAGGAATCAGAAGTATGAAGAGAGTGATCCAGAGAAACTCCTGCTTTTCAACAGAGAAGTGATTGTGAAACTTGCTGAAGTGGCTTTCAAACAGATGATGAAGGGCAATGTGATGTTCTATGAGGAGGACCTGAGAGAGAGCGGCATAGACGCCACTGACACATCAGTGTATTCTGGAATTTGCACTGAGTTCTTTAAGGAGGAATATGTGATTCATCAGAGGAAAGTCTACAGCTTCATTCATCTGAGTGTTCAGGAGTTTCTTGCTGCTTTCTATGTGTTTTACTTCCATGTAAGTACAACTATGAAGGGACTGAAGAATTTTGCATCAGTACATAATTTGCTTAAAAGTGCAGTAGATAAAGCCCTTGAGAGTGAGAATGGACACCTGGATATGTTCCTGCGATTCCTGCTGGGTGTCTCACTGGAGTCAAATCAGAGACTCTTACAAGATCTACTGACACACACAGAGAACAGCTCAGAGAGCATCAGGATAACCACACAGTACATTAAAGAGAAGATCAAAGATGGACATGAACTCTCCACTGAAAGATCCATCAATCTGTTCCTCTGTCTGCTGGAAGTCAAAGATCAGACTCTGTCCAGAGAGATTCAGGAGTTTGTGAAATCAGACAAACACTCAGAGAAGAAACTCTCTCCTTCTCACTGCTCAACAATCGCCTACATGCTCCAGATATCAGAGGAGGTGCTGGATGAGCTGGTCCTCAAGAAATACAACACATCAGATGAGGGTAGAAGACGACTGATATCAGCTGTGATCAACTGCAGAAAAGCCCAGTGAGTGGTTAGTTCTTGTGTACTTATTTAAGAGTCATTTTCACTTTATTACATAAATTATTACACTATTCTATTTTGTTCTTTTTCAGTTTTTCTGGCTGTAATCTCTCTGCTCAGGACTGTAAAATTGTGTTGTCAGCTCTCCAATCCTCAAACTCTGTCCTGAGAGATCTGGACCTGAGTAACAATGACCTGCATGATTCAGGAGTGAAGCTGCTCTCTGATGGACTGAAGAGTCCACACTGTCAGCTGGAGATACTGAGGTATAAAGAACATGTAAGAGATAAAGTAAACTCAGTCGGTCATAATGCTGTGTGTATGTAGATGATCTGTCTGTTGATGTGTGTCTGTAGGTTGTCAGGCTGCATGGTGACAGAGGAAGGCTGTTGTTATGTGTCTTCAGCTCTGAGTTCAAACCCTTCATACCTGAGAGAGCTGGATCTGAGCTATAATCACCCAGGAGATTCAGGAGTCAAGCTACTATCTGACAAACTGAAAGATCCAAACTGCTCACTGCAGATACTCAAGTATGTGGGGTGGAATGATACATTTTTGTGTGTACATTTTTAATGCTTTGAGGACAATTGTTTCCACAGAGCAACTCACCTAAATCTACCTCTTGTCTCACATGTAGGGTCACAGGAACACATAGTTTCTCTTAGTTGCTCATTATTTGCAATTAATCCCAACAATTAAAATGTTAATCAAACATTTGCCATCTGTTTTGTGTATTTGTCACTCTCTAGCTTGGACCATGGAGAACATTGTAGGATCACACCAGGACTGAAAAAATGTAAGTAATGTACCTTACTGTTCCTCTCATTTACTTTTAAAAGAGTAAATTCATTTTATTCATGAAGAGAAATAGGCTGCAGACAAATTATATGGTACTGTTGGAACCTTCTTACATTATACACATAACAGCTGCAATACACAATATATATATATAGGGTATCCTTCAGAAACCACTGTTCCTTTGTTCTAATTGTATGAACAGTTTGGTTCAATTCTTTACAAACACAGATAGAGTTGATTGCAGTATCAGTGTATTGACATCTGACAAAAGCTAATTAAAACTATCAAAAAACTTTGTACACATAGATACTGATGTTCTCTTCTTGTGTTCAGATGCGTGTGATCTCACACTGGATCCAAACACGGCAAACATTCGTCTCTCTTTGTCTGAGGGGAACCGGAAGTTGACGTATGTGGAAGATCATCAGCCATATCCTGATCATCCAGAGAGATTTAAATACTATGAGCAGGTTCTATCTCAAGAGAGTTTCTCTGGACGGTGTTACTGGGAGGCTGAGTGGACTGGCTGGAGTTATATAGGAATGACATATAAAGGAATCCACAGAGGAGGAGGAAATCAGTGTAGATTTGGTTACAATGAAATGTCCTGGTGTGTTTTCTGTATTGCTGACAGATACAGTGCCTGGCACAATAATAAAAACAAAGACATACCTGTCCCTTCATGCCGCTCTAAAAGAATAGGAGTGTATCTGGACTGGCCGGCTGGCACTCTGTCCTTCTACAGTGTCTCTGACACACACACACTCACACACTTGCACACATTCAACACCACTTTCACTGAACCCCTTTATGCTGGATTCAGAGTGAATAAAGCCTCAGTGTCTCTGTGTCAGGTTTAACAACCCAGGCGATATTCCTGAAAGCAAGGTTAACTTTCTGTCAGATATATCCTAAACTCTGTTGCCATTAACCCAAGACTTGTTTACTCGTGGTATGCTGGTTCCAAAAAAACGTGTTCGGGAATAAGTTCAGTCAGTTCACAAAAGAGCGACGAATCCACGAGTCACCATGGAGATGGATTCTAAGAAGAGGCATGTCATACTTTTTCCTCATCTTTTGTTCCATGGCAAGTTACATTCCTTGTGTATATCGCTAACTACTGTGTGGTTTGGTTTTGCATTAAGTATGTGTTTTTTTTTATGTTTAATCTTTAGCAGTTTTTTATTACAGTGAACAAGAATTATATTTTTTGCTTGATTCTAATTATATTAATTAAAAAAAGTATTTTCCTTGCAATCCTTGCAAAATGCAATACAGTCAGGCAGACAGGAAACCACTGTGCAACAGTGATACTAATGCTGATTGGCTACACATTTGTTGTTGTGTCTGGTTGTGTCGGTCAGACCAACTTTCAAACAACGTTTTTCAAATATCGCTTACCCCACCTTTAAGGCCAGCATCACTATTGAAAACTGCTGTATGTGTGTGGTTCATGAATGAATTGATGTGTTGAATGACACTTGAAAGTGAATGAAACATTTTTGTATTGACTGAAAAAACAATATTTTAGGTCTGATAGTTTGTGCCATAACCAGCGCAAATAAAACTTTAAAACAACTTGGGATGTGCTCTGTGGTGTCTAATATTTTAAATGTATGTAATGATTGTAATTAATATAAAACACCTTTTTTTTTTTTTGCTACTGTTGTAACACACTGCTAAACTACTCAGCTGTGGTTACTCTATAAATGGGAAACAAAGCGAACACTGAGAAGACACAAGAGAGAAAGCTCTCTCACCCCTTAATGTTATTGCCATATATTCAAAAACAAAAAACAGTAATTTCCTGCAAAGGTGACGTAGCGTCACGGGACACAAGATCACGAGCGGAATTTCACGATAGTAGTGTTCAGGCTCAAATACGCACATCAAATTTTGATGATTTACAGAATAAAGGAGAACGCAACAAAAAAATTATAAACGATACATTCATTTTAAGTCATTAACAAAATACCTGTGCTTCTCCTTATGTGGCTATGCTACACTGTAGATTATGTTACTGACAGGGTCCCCTATCTGTCACTCACTTCAACGTAGTGTTGATGTAGTGACACTAGGGGTTGCACTTGGGAGCCCCAAACACCTCTGATACTTTGAGAAAAGGCCAATGAGAAATGACGAGTGGTATTTGCATGTGCCAATCTCCCGGATATACGGGTATAAAAGGAGCTGGCGTGCATCCACTCATTCAGATTTGTTCATCGGAGCCGAGTGGTTGTGAATGGGGTTGTGAAGGGTCACTCTTCCATTCACCTCTACAAGAGACCACTGCAATCCGCCATATACACCAGCTTCAAATTAAGGGAATCTTCATTTGAAGCTGGTGTATATGGTGCATTGCAGTGGTCTCTGACCCCTCTCTGGAGTATGGATAAGTGCAGAGAGTTCCCGAGGGTGCTTCAGCACTAAAATACCAGATTTCCCTAAAAGAGCAAACACAGACACAGAGCGTCTTTTTAAAAAGATGCCTTTCCTCCTTTGTGTTTCTGGGTGTGGTCGATACCTCTCATCCTCGTAGGAAAACATAATTTCTATATCGAGGCTCGAGAAGAGGATGAACTGTCGATTGCAGCATCGAAGGTGCCGTAGCTCAGACTGAGTCTGATGCAGAGTTTCACAAACATTGGGCTGGAGTGACTACCCTCAATGGTGGGGCGGCCAGGGGGTCACAGATGTAATGTGCGATTGCGTTGCATTTATGCCCGCAAAATGCCGACACCTGGCGGAACTGTCCCTGACTCCCGACCAGGGCCTGTAAGTTCAATTTGTCTCTAACAGCGAAAGCTTACAGTGCTGCTGGACAAGCCGCCTCTGCCCTGCATGCCATGGCCATCTTGCAGGTCCATCAGGGCAAAGCTCTAAAAGAGCTGCACAAGGGTAGTTCTGAGCCTGGATTGATGCACGGTGCAGGCTCTCGGTCAGGCGATGTCCACCATGGTGGTCCAGGGGCATCATCTCTGGGTCAACCTTGAATAGATGAGGGAGGTTGACAAAGTCTGCTTTCTTGACGCCCCATCTCGCAAGTTGGCCTCTTCAGCAACCAAGCAGTTCACGGCAGTCAAGCAGCAGACAGAGGCAATTAAACACATCTTGCCTCAGCATGATTCCATTTACAGGCCACAGAGGGCATCCACCTGCGGTTGCCACACCAGCTCCACCGCAGACCAAGCCTATAGCCCGGCCACAGCGGCGAGCTTCCCACAGGAAAGCAACGTAGCCTGCTCATCATGTGAGCGCTAAGAACCCCCAAGAAGGTTTTGAAACGTCCCAGGGATGGCGGTGGAGAACCTTTCCTTTCCTTTTTTTTTGTTCTGCTGCTCTACCAAGAGGCAGCGGTACCCATTTTTTCAAAGAAAGAGCAGCTTCCTCATTCCCTGGATCACACAGTCTGCAGCTCGAACATGCTGGACGCTGGGCACGTTCAGAGGATCAGGACTTGGAGGAATTGGAAAATTTCCAAATGGTATCCCTAATCCTGTCACCTTCCTTGCCATCATCTTTTTTTATCCTTTTGCATTCCGTGCAATACGTTTTTTAACCAACTTTTCCTTCACTGCTGGAGTCCTGAATTATTTTTGTTCGCCTATGTTCTTTTTTGTTTTATTGAAAATTTCTCTTCATCTCGTTGATGACAGAAGCGCTTGCGCTCAGTGAAGTCTGATGGAAATTTGCTTACAGTCAGGATGTGTCTTTATGAAAAAAGGAAATACTTAATTTTTAACCTTTACAGATGAGGATATAAAATTGTCGAGTGTAAGTTAAGCACCTGGAAAACATGTATCCAATGTATTAAACAGCACACTCTGTCAAAGCATGTGACAGGGCAAGTCAAATTGTAAGGATAATATATATTATTTCATTAATTATTACTTTGTAAAACAAACTAACAAATTTGAACCCTTCTTTGGAATTATCTATGTGCCTCGTCTTCAGTGTAACGTTCAAATTAAATTATGTTTTATTAACAAAGTTCAGGAGGAGCACATTCAGATAATTAACACGAGTGGAGAGCACTCAGCAATCAACGATAAGAGGTGTATATATATATATATATTCAGAAGTCTCACCTCAATCCATTGACAGTTTAGCAGCATCTCGTTCGCCGTTCTGCTACCATGTCGCAACGTCAAAGTTCTTCATCTGACGAAGAAACAAACATCCCCAGGGATCCGCCTTCGCATTCTGCCGGCCCCAGGACCATTCCTCCTACGCTGGACATCGCACCTGAGCCCCAGGCTTCTTCGCACGGCCACACGCTTGCCTGAACAGCCCTGCGCTCACCGAGACGTCGAGGCCAGTCTTCGCCGTCCCTGGCAAGACTTCCATCTTCCTCCCCGGCCTCCTCCTACCGCTCGGTCGTCCCGATGATCCCACCTATCGGGAAGTGGACCGTAGCAGGATTGAGGCAAGCGCTGGGTAATTCGGACGTACAGGCTTCGCGAAAAATGAATAAAGCGGAGTTGTATGATCTGTACGTGAGCCGCAGCAACAGGCCTTCAGCGAGCCTGGGCCGCGCCCCAGATTCCGCTGTTGTAGGTCCACTCCCACCTCTCGACGAGGCCCAGCTCTCCACCACTATGCAACCGGGCCCAGTGGCCTCCCCACAGCCTCTCAGTTCTATACTCCCGCTGTTCATAACCCTTTTCCTTTTCAGTGGCCTCCAGCTCCCGTCGCCCACACTAGCGCGAGGCTATCGTGCCCACAGATTAACCCTTCCTCTCTTCCCTGCCCGGGAACAAGCACTTCTAAATCCACCAGCTACATGCCTCGTGCAGCAACCACCAGCGCAAACCAGGATTTCGAAAGGAAAGTCTCCTCTTTCGACAAAAGCAGACAGCCCTGTAACCATTTTAACTCGGGTAAATGTAACAGAGGGCGCTGCCGGTTCATGCACATCTGTAGCTTCTGTGGTGGCGCTCATGCCTGCATTTTATGTCCAGTGTACAAATCTGTGAATAAAAAAAAAAAAATTATTTGGCGACTCCCTTAAATATTTCGTGCATGCACTTCGAACTAGCTCATCACCCGGACGCTGAATTTACTCATTATCTGCAGTCAGGTCTAAAAAATGGCTTTAAACCCAGCCTAGAATGCCCGCTCTCCCAAAACATCATATGTAATAATCTTCACTCCGCCCTCATAGAACCTGAAGTTGTAGACAATCTGATCAAAAAAAGTCGAGTCAGGCTTCATGATCGGCCCGTTTGACAATCCTCCATTTAATCTGTTTCGTATTAGCCCCATTGGAGTGGCTACAAGAAAATTCTTGGGTAAAAAACGCCTAATAATCGACCTGTCAGCCCCGCACAATTCCTCGTTCCCATGCATAAACAGCTTGATCCCTCTCGACGAATTTTCGCTTAAATACCATGACATAGATCATGCAATCGACATGATCAAAATCGCAGGTGGGGGCACTTGTTTTGCCGAAATTTACATTACATCTGCTTTAAAAGTAATGCCTATCCATCCAGATTCATGGCACCTATTCGGAGTTTGCTGGCTCGGGAAATATTATTTCGCAGTGCATTTAACTTTTGGATGCAAAAGCAGCCCTAAAATATTCAACATGCTATCAGAAGCCGTTTGCTGGATTTTGTCTACGCCATTCCCCACCTCATTCACCTGCTAAACGATTTTTTTATAATCTCGCCTCCCAATGCCATCCCAGCCACGCACATCCTCACAGTCCAAAACATTTTTTCTGAGCTCGGAATTCCCATCGCACAGGAAAAAACCATGGGCCCTGCAACATCCATCGAGTTCCTAGGAATTAATTTGGATTCAGTCAAATTCCAAGCATCCCTGCCCAAAGAGAAAATCGACCGAATAATTCTCGTCTCATCTACTCTCCTTAAAAAATCGAATTGTTCAAAATGCAAACTCCTATCCCTGCTCAGCCATTTAAACTTTGCAATATGGTTATGGTTAACATTTCTAAACCAGTGGAACGGCCTATCCTTTTTCTATAACAATCTTGTTTCGTCCCCCACCGATATCCAACTGTTCACAGACGCCATCCCCTCAATCGGTTTCGGGGGATTTTTTCAAGGTCGTTGGTTCACGTCTCCGTGGCCACCGCAGCTCCAGGACATATCTCAATCCTCAGCTCTATTCGAGCTTTACCCTCTCGTAGTAGCAGCTTTTCTGTGGGGGAAAGAATGGGCCGCTAGTAGCATTTTAGTGCATTGCGACAACGACGCAACAGTGCATTGCATTAACAAAGGCCGTTCCTATTCACCTGCTCTGATGCCACTCCTAAGGCGTCTCACCTGGATTTCAGCTTGCGACCAATTCATCATAATTGCTAAACATGTTCCTGGGTCAGAAAACCAAATCGCTGACTCCCTGTCTCGTTTTCTGTTTCAGAAATTCAGGATGCTGGCTCCAGAGGCGGATCAATTTCCAACTCCAGTACCTCGCTATTCGGAACTGATATTCCCGTAACCCACCCGTTAAAACCCTCCTGGACGCATCGCTCGACACTATCCTCTAAGCAGTTTCTCCCAGGACCCTCCAATCGTACGTGACTGCTTGGAGATGATTTAAAGCATTCCATGTCTCTTATAACATGCTGTTCCCCGATTTTTCTCTTCTTTCAATCACCTCATTTATTTTCTACCTTAATAGCGTTAAGGGCCTACAAGTCGGGTACATCAAAGGTTACTTGAGGGGCATTTTTCCACAAATTGATGTACGCCGCTCCCTCCCCCGAGATAAACAATTCACAAACCTCCCTCCTGATCAAAGGGATTCAAAGATCCCAGCCCACCCGTCCCGGTGCCAGACAATCCGTAACGCTAGACATTCTCACCACATGTATTCACGCCCTCCGCACAGGCTACCAGCCCCTCAATACCGCCCTCACACTCGACGCTATGTTTATCCTAGCCTTTTTTGGTTTTCTTAGATGCTCACTTCCAAATTCAACCCAAAAATCCAACCCACCATCTCAGACTTGTCAGTACTAGATGGTGAGATCTCATATTTGATTAAGCAAAGTAAGACCGACCAAACCAAAAAAGGGCAGTTCATCTACATTTTTAACCTCTCATCGCCAGTCCAACCATACCAGTCCATTCTGGCATATCTACAATGGAGAAGCTCTCAGGCTAAATCTCCTCTGGATCCCCTGTTCATAGACGAATCCACTAAACCCGTGACACGCTTTTGGTTCCAGAAACACCTCAGATCTGTTCTCCAACAGTCAGGCATTCCAGCAAATAATTTCTCTCTCTAAAGTCACTCTTTCCGTATCGGGGCAGCAACTTCAGCAGCCCAAAAAGGCTTCTCCCAACAGCAGATCCAAGCTCTTGGGAGATGGTCCTCAGATGCTTTCCAAAGCTATATCAGGACCAACCGGTTCCACATTAAAAAAGCTCACCAAACCCTCATTGATTAAAACCCCCTGGGTCGTCCACCTGGGGTCTCTCTCTTTCCTTCCAGCGAGCATTTGGTCTTACAGCGGACGCAGTGAGAAACTCTCGGTCGAGCACTCATGTTCCTCGTTCCTGTTTCCTCTTCCGTCCAGTGAGCATTTGTTCTCTCAGCGGATGCAATGAGAAAATCTCCCGGTCGAGTACTCTTTTTCCTTTTTCCTCTTTCCTGTTTTCTCTTTCGTCCAGCGAGCATTTGGTCTCACAGCGGACGCAGCGAGAACTTTCCTGGTAGAGCACTTACGTTTTCTCTTCCGTCCAGCAAGCATTTGGTCTCACAGTGAGAAAATGAGAAAATCTCCTGGTTGAGTAATCATGTTCCTCTTTCCCGTTTCCTCTTTTGTCCAGCGAGCATTTGGTCTCACAGCGGACGCAGCGAGAACTTTCCCGGTAGAGCACTTACGTTTTCTCTTCCGTCCAGCGAGCATTTGGTCTCACAGCGGATGCAGTGAGAAAATCTCCCGGTCAAGTACTCATCTTCCTCTTTCCTGTTTTCTCTTTCTGTCCAGCGAGCATTGGTCTCACAGCGGACGCAGCGAGTATTTCCCGTAAGCATAGATCGGAATTGTCACTCAACCGTTGGTGAGTAGGGCCCGACGGCCGCAAGCCGCCCCCGTCGAAGCCACATGGGCCCTCTCGGTCTGCCGACCGTGATCTGCCACGAACTGCTCCCATCAAGAAAGGTGCAAACTCTGCCGATTGGTCGTTCCAAATGACAACTGCTCCCCGTTCGCGGGCCAGCAGGGCCCGTCAGTCCGGCGCAGTGCTACTCCGAGCTCGGAGCCCTCCCACCGGACACAGCACGCCAAATACGCATTAAACTTTACACCCTCTAATTGTATGTAATTGTGAACTCGTGAAATTGGCATTTGGATTAAATTGGTATTTTGACCTAAATGAGAATCCTGCAATCCATGAAAGTAAATTTTTGTTATTTTAAGCTGTAGTAGGTCATGTTGTAATGTCTGTGGCCTTCACAACATGTTTTAAAAGGTTAGTGAGCAGGTTTGGGGAACAATAGCAGACAAAACCAGGAATTAGTAAATGAATTTTATTCTCTCAAAACAAGAAACAATTAAAAATTCATATTGTGTGGCAATTTTCCCATCTCCACGAACTGTGACTCACTCCTCATTCGACAACCAGTGTCTGTTGTGTTGAATAACACAACGTGTATAAACATTGTCCAATCCACTCTGAGATCAGAGACTTGTACAGCACCATCCAATGGGATCCATTTTTATAACATTTTCTTTATAACAATAATAAAATAAAATATACTTGCAACCTTTTCAAGTCAACCTTGAATAAATATAAATTTTCTTCTCAACTTTCCCCCCCCCATGTTTTTTAGTTTTCTTTTGTCTGTTTGATTCTCTTTTCCTTTTTTCTTTTCAAAACTTCAAGATAAGATGAGTGCCAAGAGGTGGAATGTTGCGTTGAATGTCTGAACCGTCGGCCACAAAACCTCAACCCCGACCTGAATCCGTGGACGCCACTGGAACGGTGGGTGGGAGGGGGGACGACAGAGCCTCCGGTCCACATGCACTGTACATAAAACTGCAAAAAATTCCCAGATGTCTCTATCAAAACATGCTGTATTACTCAGACGGTGTGCTCAATCCATGTTGCAGACCCTTTTCAACATGCTTGCTTTGAATGAATGAGCCATTCTAGTGTAACAGAACACAGTGGGATCATGACAGACCCATACGATAATCTACAGCTCTGTCTCCACATGAACACATTTATGGCTGCATTTGAAGGGAGAAATGTACAATTTTCATGTTACGTTTTTATATCGAAATAAATATTGTACATTTATTGTTTTCCTCAACCATCTCTTGCTTTTTTTCCCTTTAATAATATGAGATACAAAGTCTCACCAGGTCACACCTGTAACCGAGATCTGTAAAAATACAGAATAATATTCTAAAGGATGACAATCACGTCGTTATCATTTTGCATTCAGTCCCTTTGAAAATCATGCACTAGAGAATTTCATATTAAAAATAATACAAACTGTTGAAAATGGCTGATCTGGTCATCCTTAAATAAGTTTCTTCCTCTTTCTTTTTTTTCCTTTTTTTTTTTTGCAAGTCTCGAGGAAAATAACCATATAAATTTTTTTTTTTTAAAACAACTTTGCATCCATGCAAAAAAAAAAAAAAAAAAAAAAAAAATTATAAATTTCATACAGTACATCAACAAAGAGAACATCATACCGGAGCACAAAAAGGTCCATTATTTATTTGTGTTTATTTTTTCAGAATTGTGTTGTTTCCTGAATCAAACAGGATCTCTGGCCGTATCCATTTCCTCATCACCGAACTTTGAAGATCGGGCTTGATGTAGGGTGATTTCCATAAGAACGTCATCTCTCCTAGGTTACCCTTTCCTATTCCATTTTAGCCAAATGCTTCTCTCTTCATAGATCTTCTTTTGACAGCTTGGCTTATGGTAATGGCTACAACGCATCAAGTTCTAGGTAAGGAACACTGACATCTCTTTGCATACAACAGAGAGTAAACAGCCAGAGCAAAACAGTGTCTTCCTTTTTCTACTGTTAACAGTCAGACTCTGCCGAATCCCTGGCTGCATCTCTTCAGCTGAATGGAGAGACTTCCTGTGGCGTTCTTTTCCTGTGTGCGACAGCAGCATACAAGTTTCTTTTCATTTTTTTTTTTTTGGCAGAAGGATGCAGGCCTTTTCTTTGCCTCTTGTTGCACGGGCTCAGAGGACACAACATCAAGCATGCAGTGTAACCAGGACGTGACCCGTCGAGACCCTCTCCTCTCTGTCAGTGCTGGAGCTACTCACGCCGCTCTCTACCGCTCACCTCCTCGTGCCGCTACGACCGAACGTTGGAACTGTCCAGGCCTGAATCTGGAGGTTTACTACTTAAAGGTGCCAAGGTTGGGTCCACCAATGAGGTGGGAGGGAAGAGCTTGTACCAGCCAATCACCATGTTGGTCAGCTCTAAATCGTCTAACAGGATCTGGGCGGCTCCCATGAAGGACTTGTGGTCCATGCGTCCATAGTCCCCCCAAACAATAATCTGTAGAAAGAAAAGAAAGACATGATTAGTCAAAGAGTTTCCGGCGATGTGGTGCATTATCATGAACTAAAACTAAAACTATTTAAAACAAAATTGTGATTTGAAAAAAAAAGCTGAAATAAAATAAAATATAAATATTAGATGAAAAAGTTAAATTAAAATGAGAAACTTGGCAAACAACTAAAATAAAATAATTTGAAGTATTAAAATTATTAAAACTGAAATAAAAATAAATTAAAGCTAAATAAAAATGAAAATAACAAATTTACTAAAAATTCAACTAAAATTCAAATGAAAACTGGAAATGTAAAAATAACTAACAACCAATTTAAAATGTTAATAAATACTATAAAACATAAATGTGGTGAAAACATGTCTTGGTCAAATTTAATTCCAAAATCAAAAGAAAACATTAGGAAAGAAATTATATTTGGCATAACGAAAATGATGCCTATTTTTGGACCATTATGTTTTTTGTGACATTATTTTCATAACAATTTGTCTTTCGCGACACTATCAAGTACACACTCTCTACCATACTTTTTTGCCTTACATGTTGTTCATACTTAGTAAAGTGAGAAAATAAGATGCAGCTCTGATGGTGTTACCTGTAAAACCTTCCCCTCAGGGTTCTCCTCAAACTGAAGCTGCTGTTGATAAAGAGGATCCAGAGTTTTTCTTGCTGTCCGCGTTTTCTTTTTGTTGATGCATTTCCCATTGTCCAGCAGATATACTTTTACATAAGGTGCTGCAAATGGAAGATTGCAGGGATTTACATATAAACCTCACAAAATAGTCCAAGAACAGGACTATTAAAAAGCGGTATTGTGTCACAACAATCAGATTGAGTAATGAGGTGTACCTGGGGTCTGTTTGTTCCCTGGTTTGCCCACAAGGCCTCGAGCCCGAATAACTTCAACATCCAGCCTTTCTTTCCTGTGTACCATACCAATCTGGATGTCACCTGTGGAGAAACCACATCCAAACTCTTAGAGCAGACAAAAAACGATTTGATGAAAGGTAACACAGTGTTATTACAATGCTATGGACAAATCATTTTGAATATTAAAGGAATATTTCACCACACAATTCTGTCATAATTCAGGTTTTACTTTATTTTTAATGAAACCTGAGAGGTTCCTGTCCCTCTACCGAATGCCAAATCGCCAATATGCTATTATTACGGAGCTCCGCCTATGATTATTTATCTTCGTTAATTATTCTTATTCTGTTCATTGGTTATTTTATTTATGAATGGATTTTGTTTTCATGAAACTGTTGGCTGACAATAAATCACATTTAACTAATCTTAATTGTCAAATTATTTTTATCCCATGTATTGTAAAATGCTGTAATTTGAGAGTAGGCATCGGTCCACCTTATTTCACCAATGTCCACTATTTAACAAATATTAAACATTTATGAAAAAAAAATACTGCAGCATGTAAATGATTTAATTCCTTCATTATCTACACGCTTTAACAATTTAAGTCTGAATTGTTCGTATGCAACTTCTCTTTATTTTTAGTAGTCAGCCTCAGGCGCTCGATCGCCTGCTAACACATATGGTTGGAACAGTTCAGTAAGCTTCACGGTGGGGGTGGCCAATACAAAGGTGTAAATCACCGATCTTTCATACAAAGAGTGCTGGCTTGCCTGATAATAAGTGTTTTAAACAGAGTAAGCAAAGGCAAAGTGCCCTTGCCAACTTTATAGAAACGAATTTGAGTGGAACAGGAGCCTGGGCTGAGGAGATACAGAGCTTGTTTATTTGCAATCGAACTCGTTTTTTAATAAATAAGTATCCTGATACTGTTCTGAGACTTCATGTTAACCTTGAAAGCCTGACAAAAACTGCTTTAACAGATACATTGAGCACCTTCAGAAAGTTTTCACAGCGCAATGGAGGCTCTACTGGAATGTAAAAAATGTTTTGTAATGTTGTAACTTGCCATTATTTATTAAACCAAATGCTTGACCATAATAGTCTACCCCTTTATTTTTAAGTATCAATAAGAATGGTAAAACACAAATCCTGTCGGCCAACATCAGTTAAGAGGAAATGTATTTACAAGGGAGTGAGGTTTTACTCGCACAGCTCTTACTAGGGAGTCTTCGTTACATAAAAAAACAAATGCTTACATAGGGTTTTGATTACTAAATTTGATTATGTGAATGTGATTTTTAAGAATCATATCGATAGTTATGATACTTTTCTTGCAATCTCCTTTTGAGCTGTTTAACGGCTACTCGCGAAAATGATCTGATACGTTCGCCCCATAACTTGTGAAACATACTGTATGTGAATAAAAGTTAAATTACATTAAATAATCATTTAAATATCTTAAATATGTTCTGAATATAAAGCGACCATGCCTCTTCACAAGACTTGGATTAAAACGCTCATCATTTTATAACGACTTCATGACCTTTTGGATCTTCTAAGCTTTGGTTACCACAAATTTCAATGGAGGGATCAGAAACCTCTCATTTTCATTAAAAATCTCTTCATTTGTGTTTCAAAGATTAACCAAAGAATAACAAATCATATTAAGTTTGAGATATTGAGTAACTGTTGACCTTTTTTTTTGTGGATGAACTATTCCTTTAAAGGATTCATTTCTGTTAAAAAAATGAATATTATACCGTAATTTACTCACCCTCAAGCCATTCTAGGTGTTTATGACTTTCTTCTTTCAGCCAAACACAAACAAAGTTTTATTGAATATAACTTCGATTGTGTTCGGCTGAAAGAAGAAAGTCATAAACAGCTAGGATGGCTTTAGGGTGAGTAAATTATGGGATAATTTTCATTTTTGGGTTAACTATTCCTTTAAGCCCAACATATACTCTGATATTTACGCATATGCAAAGCATACAGTTCGCATAATGTAAATCTCATCATAGTACACATACTGTATGCGCATAGCCCAATTATTCTTGTATACTTTGTATATTATAAATACTATATAGAATGCCAAGAAGGATATCTGTTCGGCTGTACGCATACGCTAAATGTTTGTCAAAAGTAGTTTGACAGTGTCTTATATAACTCCAGAGAGAGTTGTTCATATTAACAAAATAATAAAATAGAGACCCATGATACTAACCCATTGGAGGTGTGGCCAATGTCTGTCTCCCTGCCAGCTGGGCTGGGCCAAGACCATCCAAAAACTCAGTGAACTGGCTGTCTGATGAGATCTTCACTCCAGGGAAGATTAGACTATTAATAGATAATGGACAGAAAATCAGTAAACTGAGTGCTAAAGGCTTCTTGCAAGACATTTCTTTAAAGATATCATCACTGATGCAAACCCAGCCAACCAGCAATGGTGGTGATGACATCATGTGATTTATGGAGTGGTGGACCATCATATTCAAATAGATTTTTACAGCACTTACTTTCCAGGTTTTGGCTTTTCACCATCGTCCGTGGTCTCTCGGCTGGGCTGCCGTGTCATCCTGCTCTTCATCTCAACGGCTAAACCCGTCTCCACACTCCGCTGGATTGCCAGGCGCACTGGCTTCTTTTTCTTACCCTCCTCTGAGAATTACAACAAGGGGAAGGGAAGATGAGAAAATAAGACAAATGTGTGACACTATGACCGCCCGTTCCACCCCACAGTGTTTTGAGTCCATCTCGAGTAGTTTTGTGGTCTTGGTCTTTTGAGCATTTGGACTCGGTCTTGACATGGATTTGGACCGAGCCCAGTCATGAAAACTTCAACTCATGCATATGATCTGCTTTGAGCTATTGTGTATCTCTGGACTGGAGCAAACTGTGTGCGCGCTGTTTGCATGACACTGACGTGAAACCAGACTTCATTCCCCCCAAAGAATATTTACATTGTCTGAATTGTTCAGAGCCTCTTCAGGTCTCTGTCTTTACTCAGACTCAACCTACTCAGGTTTCAGCCTGGACTCCAACTTGTATGAGCTGGTCTGAACTAGAACACTGCAAACCCACATGCATCTGCCATTAGTTGAGCAAACTCGGAGCCCCATCCCAAACTTATGCCAGAAGAGTGGAGCCAGAAGTCCACTCAATCTTCAACTCAACCATTCAATCTTCAAGAACCACAGATCAACAGTTTTCATGCTCTTCAGGCAACATAAATGGTTTATTTATAGTTGTCTGCTCATCAAACTGGGTTGGAGAAAGTTTTTTAGCACCGGAAAACATAATACATTTCACCCTTAAGAACATTTTTTTTTTACAACTACTGAATGAGATTACAAAATAATACATGTTATGATCAGCAGGGGGCGTCAGTCTGCCACTCTGAGCAGCAGGAAATCCTGTGTCCCCCAGTCAGCTTTTACACATCCATCCATCCATCCATCCATCCATCGACACAAACATGCATCACTCATATACGTCTCTCTGGCTTTCCGATGGCCACAAACCCTTCACAAACAAATTTTGCGCTGACAAATAAAGCTTTTAAAAACACAAGACACTGAAGCACACCTGATATGTAACTTCATTCTTACCTCCGTCTGCCTCTTCAAAGGAGTTCATGCAGGGGAAATAGATAGCCAGTGCCTCAAAGGAGGCAGACAGGCTGAGCCGGCTCTGTGAGCGCTGTATCCGCATGCCGGGGACAGTGGTGCTGCCATCCTGCCCTTGTCTGCCCATTTTACCACCCGGCACCCTCAAACACCTCTAAGGACACTGAAGAAGGGTAGCAGATGTGTATTGCTGATGCCGTGAGATGGTTTTGTAGAAACAAGTTTGGCAGGATTGTGTTCGATAGCAGCTGCGAGTCTTATTAGTTCTCAGGTTGATATGCGGTGAGGATGACTGTCTGACTGTCTTCTCTGCAGCGCGTTACTTCTCATCTAAAGGGGTGGGAGGGGGAGACGGTAGCATGTGCACGTGTTTCACAGAGGATGTGGCCAATCAGAGGCACAGAATCTAAGAGACCCCTAAAACGCTTCTCCAAGAGACAGAGCTCTGCCTAGAGATATGACTGAACACAAAAACACGCACATGACTGGCCTTCTGACTGCAGCTTCATCAGTCACTACACAAACAGCTGTTCTCATGCAGCTTTTCCAGCAACAAGCTACATTTTCCATTGAAATGATACATCACTGCTTTTTATGTCGCATTGTATTGTGCACGCAGCTGTACAGCAGAGTGAACAGAAACAACAGATGGACGAAGACATGGTCAATCTACTGTACCTTAAAATGCAGATGATGCCTGTGGTCCCTTGCCGATGATGGAAAACACTTTGTCAAACTAATAAGATTGGTTACCTGATTTAACATCACTTCTGAGACTAAGGACACATTTGTTATTAGTCTACCCAGTAAGATATTCTTGTTTTGAAAGAAATGAATACTTTTATTCAGCAAGTAACAGTAAAGACTTTTACATTGTTACAAAAAACTATTTCAAATTAATGTTGTTCTTTTGAACTTTCTATATCAAAGAATAATACAAATTCCATCACGTTTTCTACAAAAAGATTAAAGCAACTTTTTTCAACTGATAAAAAGAAGAAATGTTTCTTGAGCAGCAAATCAGCATATTAGAATCATTCCCGAAGTATCATGTGACACTAAGACTGGGGTAATGACTGATGAAAATTCAGCTTTACCATCACAGGAATAAATTACATTTTAAAATGCATCAACATAGAAAACAGTTATTTTAAATTGTAATAATATTTTACAATATTACTGTTTTTACTGTACTTTTGATAAAATAAATGCAGCCTTGGTAAGAGATTTCTTTCAAGAACATTAAAACCTTATACTGACCACAAACTTTGAATGTTAGTGTACAGTATCTCACATAACTCACATAACATAACTGATCGATTTAACAGTCAAGTATTTACGATTTGCCAGTCAAGCTGTTCTTCACATATAACTGTGTGGTTCTTGACCAAAAGAGGCTGCAAAAAAAGGTCCAGACCTTCTACCATCAGCGATCTTCGTTAAATTGTTAATTATTTTTTCTATTGTTCTTCATTAAACCACTCCCCTTGGGTAAACCTCATCTTTCAAAGTAGAGGTTTGGGATATTGAAAAAATATCATAATTTTTCATGTTCCACGATCTGATCAAGATGATTTTTCATGTCGGTTTATTGCAAGCCACTGAGAGGTACAGCTAAACTAATGAAAAAAACAAACAAACAAAAAACCCCAAAAAGGAGTAGCTTGACAAGGTAACAAAGTATGGCACATAAAAGGACAAATACGATATAATATACAAATTAAATAAGCAGTGCTTTAATTTTTCAGCTAGGTCTATTTAACAGTAAGAAACTGAATAGTCAAATGTAAAAATAAAACTGCATAGCTTTATGAAGCAAACTTCACTTTATGAATTCAATATGCATTGATGCTACTGAAGTTTTTCAGTAAAGAGCAGTGTGTGATTTATTTCTCTTTTGTTGTTTAACATTAAGGTAAGCTGCTGTCACCTAATGCACAGATTCAATATACTGACACACATCAGATTTTCTCCCTGCTGTTTACGTTCACTTAAGATATATACGACTGTGAAAGATAACTTAGATACTCGTGACAGAACCATAATCACTCTAATAGTTAGCAAAGTGGCACAATGTGGACAAATAATCTGACACACAACATCCATAGAAACAGTGATCACAACTTTTAAAAACACACTTTACAAATGTATATACACACCCAATATGTGCAGATGTGCAGTTGTGTTTAATTTCCAGACTATTAGTATATTCTGGTAGCTTTAATGTAATGTAGCTTCAAATGTAAATAGCTCCAAGCAACAGCATGTTATCTTTCTGAAGAAAAACAGTGTGACAACAGGTACTCACTACCTGACTGAACTAATGACCTTAAAACCCATGAAACAAACACACTGCAATATTACAACCTGTTACAAGAATTGCAAAAACTGCAATGTTCTATTCAGTAAGCCTTATCATTAACAAAGTGAAAACTAGCAGCTTGGTTTTGTAACAGAACTGAGACAACAATCTAAAGCCTGGCAATTCCATTCATTATGGGGTTTTAGGCAAATAGAAACGGCATGCACCTTAATGAAGACAAGACCTTTAATTTAAATGTGACATCTAATCTACACTTCTGTAAGTTATAAATATCTTATTGTGGGTGTGTTGAAATCATCACTGCATACTGGCTTAAAATAGTAACGTCTCAAACCTTCCTATTAAAGTCTGAAGAATACAGTTGTGACTCATATCTACGCTCAAACCTCACCATGTCTGACAGTAACACAAATAGTGTAGCGCACATAAAGTCTAACAGAGCATAACTTCCCAGCACGTTTCACTTGTGTCATTTATTTTTAAGTACACAATCCAATGAACTTAAAATACCATCTAAGCACTAAAAATAACTGGGTTGTTGAGATCTGTAATGCAAACCATTGGCTAATAAATGTGCAGTTTATATTAAACACTAATATTGCAATAGTGCAGACAGAAGACTCAGATCTGACATTAGACTCACTGTGTGGTCTAAGCGTGTCGTAACAAACTAAATGATGCTGGTTTAATTCACTGTCTCAGAGGGCATGCGCGCAGATCATGGAGTAGTCGCTTTTTTTCTGAGCTCCTCTCCGCTAACGCTAGATTTTGAATATCTTTGTAATTAAAGTACCGTCAAACCACTTTACAGTCGATAATGACATTTTGAGAGTTACCTTTTGTAAGTTGTTTTGAGTACTTTGTGAAATTTAAGTGCGTTGGGCGTGATTTTCGTTATTTCGCTGACTCATTCTGTGTACTAAAGGCGTCAAAGAAATCTTCAAAAACCATGGTGCAGCTATTAAGGAGGAAGTTTTCCAGTCTTCAGTGTCACATGATCCTTCAGAAATCATTCTAATATGCTGATTTGCAGCTCAAATGTTTTTTCAAGTGAAATGTTTATTCACTTTTGATCAATTTAATACATCCTTGCTGAATAAATAAATATATATATATATATATATATATATATATATATATATATATATATATATATATATATATATATATATATATTTAGACTGAAGATAGACTAAAATAAACCTGAAATAATTCCTTGTAACACATGAATGGAATATTCCACAATGTCATTCATTTAGAATGAATAACACACTCAGGAGAGCTTTAATGTTCCATTAAGTACAGTCTCTTGAATAACAACCAGGTGTTGAAATGGCTCTTTACCATCATATCATGTGCTGAGATATTGACTTGTGTTGACCCTATGACCCCTAACCTCTTCTCCACAGAAACAGATGGACGTTGTGAGCGGTCAGCATGTTATTAACACCTGGACCACACAGACCGTAAATGCAAGTCCATTATTCCACAACAAGTGGTTTACACAATCCTGTAAAACAGCCTTTGACAGGGTGTTTAGAAAGTCTCTGCTACTGAGCAAAGAGCTTTGGGAAAGTTTTCATGGTCCTGTTTTTCATTTATCAGTTCCAAACCCTAATGATCTGCTTAGAGAACATTTTAGGGCAATTTCAGGTTAAAGGCTTGATTATAACCTATTATACCATAGGCACGCCCAGCTCTACAGGCTGTTTTAAAAGGTAGGTGGACAAAATGATGCTGCCTTTTAACCCTTGCACAAGTACTGTAAATTTAAAATATTCTAGCTGAGCCCCCAAAAATAAAAATGCTAAAGGCAAACTCTACTGATGTGCCCTATTTTTGTGGTGTATAACAGTGCAGATGTAGAGTATCCGGTTTTTCCTTTCAAAGCCACTTTTGTTATTTGTCAAGCTACATTATTAATATTATTATTATTATTTTTTAACAATATGTTTAATATCAGAACCATCTTAACAAACTGACTTACCAAAAACTACATATGAGAGAGGCCTGTTCAGGACAAACAAATACACTAAAATGAATCAGACTTGCCAGCGCTACGAGAGAGAGCCAACTCTCTTTGTCGTTTACCTCCACTCGTTTGTCAAGAAAAAAATAACACAAATGTGACTTTGACAAACAACGATCAATGCGCTACAACACTAATCACTGGAAAAGTGGTTTGTAACTTTCTAGTGGTGTGTGTGTTGGATGTTGCCACATGCTGAATCATACACCTCGGTTTAATGTCCTTGTCATCATTAGATCTTATTTTTCAGAAGCTCTACCCACAGATCACAAGACTGTGCTGTTACTATCAAGGAAGAAATAATCACTCTAACAGTTAGACAAAGCGGAACAATGTGAACAAATCAGTGACGGTGTAACTATGCGTCTCCAATTACAAGGAAAAACTACACTTTACAAACGTATATACACACCAGATATGATTATTGTGCAGTGTTTTATGTCCAGACTATTAGTATATTCTGGTAGCTTTATTGTAATGTAGCTTTAAATGTAAATAGCTCTTAGAAACAGCATGTTATCCTTCTGAAGAAAAACAGTGTGATCCATTAACAACAGTCCTCACTACCTGACTGAACTAATGACCCCTGAAACAAACACACTGCAATATCACAACCAATGATAAACTGGACAGGATGAAAAAAGCCAATGGCCTGGTCAGAAAATTATTGTTAGTACGGTTTGCTAAAAAAAAAAAAAATTTATAAGCATTTGTCCATGAATGTTGCTTTAAATCATACAGCTCATGTTAAGCACTTTAATATTTAATTAAGAACGTAATACAAAACAGTTTTTCTATTCTTTGTGGTTTTATTTTTAGGGTAATATACATACATCGTTAGGTGCCACTCAAGAGACATATGAACAGCAGAGTTTTACATCATGCCATACTGACGTACACAGCCAGTGTATCCTCCTCCAGACTGTGTGTGTGTGTGTCTGTGTGTGAAAATCAGGAGTGAGGAGGAGGTTTGTTTTTAGCTGTATATGACTGATCCGGCAGGAAATAGAAAGGAGACGATCTTTAAATACGTGAGGAACAAGCATCGGGTGTGAGAATGAGCCTGTTAAGTATGGAAACATGTCAATCTGTACAGCGGGAGAGTGAATCATTACTGCGCCACAAAAATATCCTCAACCTATTTAAGGGGATCTTGGTGGATGTACGACAATCATATAGTAGAACATGTATAGCTTTCTTAAACACTATACTTTTAGAGCTAGATTTATGTTTTCCTGAACACAAAAGAAGAATTTTAAAGATTGATTGTAACCAAACAGTTTTGGTGACTACTGACTTCCATTGTATAAACAAAAAATTAACAAAAATAAACAAATAATTAAAATAATAAAATAAATAATTAAAATAATAATAATAATAATAAATAACAATAAAAAAACGTTATCAAAATTTCTCAACATCTTCTTTTTCAACAACTTAGTGCACTTAAGCATACTTAAAAAAAATTAGTATGAAAAAAATATACTTTAAGAGAAAAATAATAAAGTGGGAACTGAATATAATGTTTACTTTAAAGCCACAGTATGGAATTTTTCTCCACTAGGGGTCGCTAACCTCTTTACAATAACAAAGGCGTAGTTTGATGACGCAACACATGCTAAGAATTATGGATGTTGTCGTCAACGTCAAGCCGACCGATCTAATAATGTTTATGGTTGACTGAATACATTGATGCTTTTATCATGACTGTGATATGAAGCAGTTCGGGATTGCTAAGAGACAGCTATCAGCTCCACACGTGACGCGAGTCCCGCAGATATAAAAGGAATATGGACATTTCATTCTACCGAACTACACGCAAGTGCAGAATTACAACTCACAGGTCAGTTTATTAGACAAATTAAACTTGTGAGGTAACGCAGCGCTGTTTCATTGGTCTAACATTAGCCTACACTAGCACACTAAACTGCATTTAAATGTGTTGAAATGTATGTGTTAGTTTGTCTGTATGAGACTAGCAGTAAGCTAGATCAACATTAGAATAACATACAGATCGTATTTTAACATTTTATCATTGTTGAACTATATAACATTGATTAGTTTTATGTAAATGTGCTCACCTGTTTAATAAAGTACATGTAGAAGCGGTCGAAGTCTCGGACGTGGAGCTCTCGTTTATATACTGTCTATGGGAGCTCTAGGCATCTCGAAAACACCGCGCTGATATTGATTCTCGTTTTAGTTCTCCTTTTTTATCCAAAGCCTGCTTGCCATGGTCCGTAATGTTTGAACGAAACAACAACAGCGTGCAAATAGACATTACGAACTCCACAGTTGTCTGCGTCTGTCGCTTTGGTTAATCAGAGGGCTCTGCTCATAGCTCTGGTTACCATGGCAGTACGAGCGGAAACCATAGGCGGAAACAATAGACGGAAACCCGGATATGACGCCATTGACTGCGACAAAACGGAAATAAAGAAACGTGCCGTGTCTAAAAATTAAATTAAAATTTCTCCTGGTTTGAAAGTTGTTGGAAACAGTCGGGATAATGTAAGTACACAACTAAAAAAAATATATAACATAGATATAGTGATTTTTGCTAATTTTAAAGCAAAAAAGTTACATATTGTGCCTTTAATGTAATTTCTATTCATGTAATTACATATTTGAAATGATGAAGTTGCAATTTAGTTCATTTAAAATATTAACTAACTCAAATTTAATATTGAATAACACTATGGTTAAAATTATAATCAAGTACTTTACATGTGCTTTAGTATGTTAGTCAACACATCAACATAAGTGTACTTTAATGCATGACAAAAGATTAATAAAACTTAATGGTTTAAAATGTATTTAAAGTAAAACTTAATTTGACATTATTTCAAAGTGCACTTTTTGTAGTCATGAAAGTGTACTCTCTTTAAGTACTCTTGAGTGGCCTGGCCTTTTATATTTTTAAGATTTTAAGTACACTACAAAAGCACATTCACTACAATTAAGTGCACTTCTTTTTTTGCAAGCCTGTGGTCCCACTGTACATACTGAATACACAAAGCCAGAGGAACGTTTGAGTTCTTGCCAACACAGATGAGATCACTCAAGTGAAATAATGCCCTTTTGCATCAGTTATGTCAACTCACCAGTCAAATCAACACAAGCGCTGAAGGATTGGCCTCCAGCAGCAAAGCTCTTTTAAACCCAACAGTTTTTCCTCAACAGACAGCAACGGGACATCTGTGAGGGAAATGTACATACTTGCATGTGGCAAACTGCTTTATCTAAAGAGAAGCTTTGACCAGTGTGTCTTATCATAGACTAACGATCTCACAGTATAACCACGTGGAGCATCCGATTCAATCCATCCCATCCCAGCAGGTCTTTATGAGGCAGAGTGGGGTGTGAGGCACGATTTAACCAGTAGGACCTCTGAATCCTACCTGTGAGCTGTAGAGAGGGACATGGACTTCCTCAAAGCTAGCTCATATCACTGCATGTGTGTGTTCAGATGGGCTATTCATTAGGTCATGACTTCCATCATTGATAAAGTGAGTGACAAAGTGTTTTGTTTCTCAGAATAAGAGAAGGAGGTCATTGTAGGATGTTAAAGGATTTTTTTTTAAGTAATTTTTTTAACGTAAAATATTTCCTTTAAAACTGTATTAGTGTTTAGTAGTATTTTAATTTGTAGGTTACTAAAATAGCTCTAGAAAGTCATACAGGTTTGGAGTGACATGAGAGTGAGTAAATGATGACAACATAACCATCTTAATCATTAAAAAAATTAATTAATTAAATCGACTTTTTACATTTCATGAATCATTCATTTACAGATATTACGTTTTGAGGAGTCACACCATGTGAATTTTGCAACCTAAACTAACCTTGCTTTGCAATAAAAAGGTCAAATTATCTGATATTATAAGGAAACTTACTGACCATGGGGCTTTGCAGGTGCTTTCTCAATTAAATCACTTCCTGTTTTATTTTATTTTTTTGGGGGGGGGGTGGGGGTGGGTTTGTCCATGTTAGTTGCACCACATGACTTTTGCATGAATTTCCACTGGCATTGATTAAGCCTGTATTACACATGGCTGTATAATGAATGAATACAGACCTATTCAGACTATTCAGAATTTGTGCCAGCAGCACTGCATGGTCCAAATGGATCTCCATCCATTTAGATGATCAGTAATAATGATCCTGATTGATTTGAATGGCTGAGCTGTATGCTCAAAGGGACCTCTTGCATAACAGTGTGGAACAATATGAAAATAACACGTCTTGCTGTTACAAAAGCAAAATGGAAAGTCTGACTTCTACATGGATGGATTCAGAAAGATCAAAGGTATACTTTTAAAAATCAAGGTTCCAAAGGTTGTTTTTTTTTCGGGGGGGTTTGCAGTGATGTCATAGAGGCATTTTTGGTTCCACAAAGAACCTTTCAGTGAACAGTTCTTTCTTATTGTAAATAAGATTAAAAAAAATCTAGTGCCATTTTCCACTATAAAGAATATTTTGCGCAGAGATGGATGTTAAAAGGGTGGTATAATGCCCTTTTCACAAGATGTAAAATAAGTCTCTGATGTCCCCAGAGTGTGTATGTGAAGTCTTAGCTCAAAATACCCCACAGATATTGTTATATAGCATGTTAAAATTGTCACTTTTTGAGGGTGAGCAAAAACGCACCGTTTTTGTGTCTGTCCCTTTAAATGCAAATGAGCTGCTGCTCCCGGCACAGAGGGCGGAGCTTCAACAGCTTGTGTCCTTTTACCTCACGCAGACATGCACTGAAAATTTCAAAAACTTTGATTCTTTTATGTCCAAACTGGAGTCAGATAATGATGGAGAGACTCAAGAAGTAGTGACAACATTTAGAGTGCAACAGGACATTTCTAAATGGTTAGTTGATGAATTTATGTATCTTATGTGTAGTTATATTCTAGTCATATTCTGTCATGATAATCTATATATCATGTTCCCGGGGGTGGGGTTTATGTAAATTCTAGGGTGTGAGATGTCACTAACCCGGGAGGAATGTTGTGTAGTCCCTACCAGCCGTTTGTTGTAGCCCTTAAAGGTCCCGTTCTTCGTGATCCCATGTTTCAAACTTTAGTTAGTGTGTAATGTTGCTGTTAGAGCATAAATAATATCTGTAAAATTATAACGCTCAAAGTTCAATGGCAAGCGAGATATTTTATTTAACAGAAGTTGCCTACAACGAACGGCCCGTTTGGACTACATCCCTCGACTTCCTTCTTTAATGACGTCACTAGAACCGTTTTTTGACTAACCTCCGCCCACAGGAATGCTCCCTCAACTCTACCGAAATACGTTTATGTACTTGCGCACTTATAACTTACTGTGTTTACTCAGCTCTTACGGTGATTTTCTGAAGTAAAACTGACACTTCATCTTTTGTGTGATGTACAATAAACTTTATTAAACTCATCAGTATATGTTTGATCATCATTCAGACAGCAGACTTGTAGGCTATTAATAAATAATGGATACATACAAGCAGATGACAAATACGTTATAATAACCGTAATTAAACTACTAAACTATACCTGTTTCATCTCTATACAGCACTCTGACTCTGTAGGCATTATTGTCCGACTCGAAATGAACACCGTTACTGAGAGTTTCTGATATTATCATCATTCCGTGAGATGAAATTGTCCTGAGAGACTGAGCGCGAGCTCATGAAGCTCCGCCCCCTGGGCCGTCCAGCAGCAGCTTATTTGCATTTAAAGGGCACACACTAAAACAGCGCGTTTTTCTGAGCCCCAAAAAATGACAATTTAAACATGCTGTAAAAAATGATCTGTTGGGTATTTTGAGCTGAAACTTCACATGCACACTCTGGGGACATCAGAGACTTATTTTACATCTTGTGAAAAGGGGCATAATACGGGACCTTTAAAAAGCAATTTCTTTAAAAGAAAATATCTTCCTTTGCTTTGAACTTTGAGTATTGTAACTTTGCAGATGTTGTTTATGCTCAAACAGCAACATTACACACTAACTAAAGTTAGAAAAGTGAAATCATAATCTACCACCCCTTTAAAAGGTTCTTCATGGAACCACAGATGGCAGTAAATAACATTTATTTTCAAGAGGGTAGGAGCAGCGAGTGTTTTTCTTGTTTTGTTGTTTGATTAACATTAATAACACAGACAGCAGCAGGTTTATTAGGCTGTCAATTTAAGACCTAATGCACGGATCCAATATACTGATACACATCTTATTTTTTCCCAACTGTTTTCTACATTCACATAACCAAATGTGTGTACATGTATACCAGCCAAGCCTCTGCCTTTTTGTGTTTATGAATGTTTAGGCATGCACCCCGAAGCTCAAAGTATACTTTTTGCTTGTCTGTGTTTCACTTCGTCTTAAGCCGGGTGTGCACTGTAACCTAAACCTAAAATACCACGGTATTTTGCACATAACCTTATGATGCAATTAGTGCAACAACAACAAACCACCACTTGTTACACAGACATTGTCTTTTTTTCCCATTTGTCTTTTCAAGACAAGCCATGATTACAATTAACGCTAGAGATTGTTTTTGTTTGTTGGCCACCATTTCAATCCCACATGTTAATGCAGCTCACCGTCACCGAACATGTCACAGATTGAGGACTATTATAAATCACACAGTGTGTACCCTGGTTTTAAAAGCCACGTTAAATGATTTTACTGATTTTGACATTAAGTTTTAAGGAGGAGCGAAAACGCACCACTGTAATAGCATGCGGCACAATAATAATTGTATCTCGATTATCGCGTTTTCATAATCGTTGGAAGCCAAAATCTAATTTAAACAAAAATTGTATTAATCAAACAGCCCTAGGACGAATTAAGGCGAGACACGGCTGTTTTTTTTTTCACTGGTCAATTTTGAGATTTTGGGATATTTGTCTTCTTTCAGACTTGTGGTGAAAAAAAGTCCGAAATACACATTTAGGTCTTTATTTTACTACACTTTGTCTGTTTGCGTCTGTAGATTTCTCATAAATTTAACAAAAGTTGCCGTTCTAAATCAACATGCTGCTCCGCGATCGCTGCCTGCACCCTGTCATCACATACACCGTTAGAAAGCTCTCTCTCTCCTGTACAATGCTGTCGGATCCAAATATGGTCATTTCCTTTTTATCAGCAACCAATCGTGAAAGTAAAAGGGGGGATTTAACTCTAAATGCGCAATCTCATTGGCTGATATACATTTTTAAAGCCCGTTTTCTCAAAATGACTTTTCTCTCATACTCCAAGTCCGAAATCTCCACTTCAGTAGCACCTATATACACCAAACTTTCCAGTCTTGTACCTAGTTATATTATGAAGACATTTACAGAGGGATTTGTAAATATATTATTCCTAGCCTGATTTATATAACATTTTATTCCAAAAAACATGGCGAAAATAATTTTTTAAGGCTATTGACAGTATATTCTGATTTACAGGATAACAAAAGTAGATATCCATAAATCCCTCTGTAATTTTTTTCCCCCATCTAATATGTGAACACAATGAAAAAAGAATTTTGAACTTGGCTTTATCCAATACTCAGATTTAATTAGATAATGCCTAATTTGCATATTTAAACATTAAATTACAGAAAACTTGTAATACATTTTTTTCTCATCTTAATGTAGGTAATCAACTAGGAAAGTTTCATGGTGATATCTGCTAGTTAAAAATGTACCCTATTCACCTGTAGTGTCTCGCTTAAAGGAATCGTTCACCTAGAAATTAAAATTTGGTCATCACTTACTCACCCTCAAGTTGCTCTAAACCTGTATGAGTTTGTATGAGTATGTATCGGTTGACGGTAGCCATTGACTTCCATTGTATTTTTTTTTCAACTATGGAAGTCAATGGCTACTGTCAACTGTCTAGTTACCAACGTTCTTTAAAATATCTTATTTTGTGTTTAACAGAAGAAGAAGAAACTACCCCTAAACTATCCCTTTAAGCACAGGTTTACTATAAAGTTTAATAAAATAAAAAGTCACTAAAATGTTAAATCAACAAGTCTCAATGTGTATCCTTAAATTGCGTGGACCTCAAGTATGACCAATGTATTGTTGCATAAAGACAGCCCTTGATGGAGTTCAGCCTGGTTTTTCCTCCAGAGCCGTCTGTTGTGGTCATCACTCACAAAGCACTTAGTGAAATATTGACGTGCACTCAATGATGATGCAGCCACTAGTGCAGCTGCCACATTGTGGTCTGAATATCGACTTGAGTCGGCAAAACCCAGTTCGTCTCCACAATAACAAACACAGTGGCCTAGAAAAACACCTTCACGTTTCCTCCACATCTATCTGAAGAGCAGAATGTGAGAGGTTCTGCTCGAAGCCATCGTGCTGATAAATGCAGTATTAACACAACACCCTGACTAACTCACACTGACAGAAATAGACAAATCACATTTTAGAAAATTGGGCTGTTTTTACAGGTTGAATCTGTGCATATATGTTACTTGTGACTTTATGACCTGCATTTACATTTGAACTGAATGCTCCGCAAAATACCTCATCCAAACAATCTTGGATCTTCTCTCTATCTGTTATTTAGGTCAGCAGCAAAACATAGTATCAACCATGCATCCTTATTCATTGTAAAATGAATGGAGGGCAAAAATTTAAAAGCTGGGCGAGAACTACATTAAAAAGTAGAATGCAATAAAAATCTTCCAAAACACTACCAGGAAGTGCAAAGGAGTATATACAATCAAGTTTAGGGTCAGTAAGATTTTAAATATATATATAAATGACTGGAGTATTGACTGCTGAAAATTTACATTGACAGCTTTTCTGTCACAGGAATAAATTACATTAAGTAAATTATAAGAAGAGAAAACAGTATTTTAAATTGTATTAATATTTCACAAAATTATTGTTTTTACAAAATTTGATCACATAAATTCAGCCTTGGTGAGCATAAGAGACTTTTTTCAAAAACAATAAAAAATTGGGTAAATTGGTAATCATTAGCTAAGCATTGATAAACAGTTAATTCATCATTTATAAAACATTAATAGACATTAATAAGCAGTTTATAAATACACCTATACATGCTTATTCTTGATTTATAAGCATATCTATAATGTGTTTAATAAGTGTATTTTCATACTTGATCAATTTATCATTTCTAAATGAAACTTGTTTTATTTTCAAACCAGTTATTAACCAGTAGCAGTTATTTAGGAGTTGTCAGTGGTTCATAAGATCACTTAGAAAGTTTAAGTAAATGATTAATAAACTATTTAAATGTGCATTCATACATCTTAAATATGTCTAGGTTCTGTATCACTGTGTTGTGTTTGTTAACTTTTTCTGTTTAGAAGATAACCGAGCCTTTAAATCTCCTTTGTAAATTGCTTTACAAGGCATAAATAGTCCTCACTTTAATGAGCTCACAAAAATAGATAACTGACCACTACTAAATGCTTTATAACTACCTGAATTAACCATGAATTACAGTACTATTACTATGTCTGAATAATAAGATGTATGAATGTACATTTTAATAGTTTATTAATCATTTACTTTATAAGTGATCCTATGAAACACTGACAACTCCTAAATAACTGGTTTGTAAATACTGCAATACTTCATTTAGAAATGATAAATCATTAATAAAGTTTTATTAAACACATTATAGATATGCTTATAAATCAAGAATAAATCATTTACAGCTGTATTTATAAACTGCTTATTAATGTCTATTAATGCTTTATAAATGATGACTGTTTACTAATGATTAATAGTGTGCAGCTATTATAAAGTGTTACCAAAATTTTTACTGACCCCAAACTTTTGAACGGTAGTGTAAAGTGTTGGAAAGTTCATCATTATCTTGGGTTAATGTACTAGCACAGCTCACTCACCCTCTGGGTCCAGTTGTGAGGTACTTTGACTCTTTTTTCCCAGTCCCACCATGGCGGCCATCTTCGCCCCGAAGCTGGAGCGCCTCTTCTTGTCATCGTCCTCATCGTCATTCCTGCCCAGCGAGCACATGTCTCCACCCACACTGGAACTCTTGGTGATGACGGAGCCAGGGGTGGCCGTCTGAGCCCTGTGTTTCATTTTAGATGTAAACTCACTGTCAGCAATATCAGAAGGAGGTGATATAGGAACAGGGAAGGAGAGGAGGACAGGGACAGGAAGAGAGAGGAAGGGACAGGCTTAAGCTATAGGATTTAGGAGCAGGGTCAAAGGTGAAGGACAGTCACACTGGTATAACAGCCACAGTGTATGACATCTCCGGGGAGCATCAACATGACCAGCAGCTATACAGTGCTGCAGGGATGACATATTTTTCGTAGGCCAAAACCCGGAAACAAGTTGCAATTTAGCACTTCCAGTTCCATCGGACTGAAGTCATTGGGGATTTGAATGGGTTTTTGGTTAAAAGCCTGAAATAAGTTCTGTGGTTATTTTCATATTTATTCTACAACATAAAATATATCGGTAATACCCCCTTTAAAAAAAACAAAAAAAAACTTTTAATTGTCTTGAAAAAGGTGGTTGCTAACAAGTGTCTAAATAGAACTACAGAGGTTGTCTGGGACATTAAACGTCTTCATGCTGAACAGATAAGTACTCACTAGTCTACTTTCACAGCCTCATTGTGTTTTGTGCTCTTGCAAACTATTGTTGTTTGCAAAAAACTAAATGTTTTTTAAAGGGGTCATAAACTGCATTTTATGATTTTATAATGTTTCCTGATTATATTGTTTATATAGTATGATTTTTCAAAGATCATAGTTTAGAAATAAAAGGCCATTTTCCATCCTGATGTTAGCCCTCTGATTTGAAAGCTCTGTTGGAAGGGGTGTGTCTGCTGTGAGACGAATGTAAACGCCAACTGCTGTGATTGGCTAACATCTTTGCATATGAAATAAGTATTACATGAGGAACTCTCTCGAAATCTTTTACTACTTTTTTACTATTACAGCTGGCAAGATTACCTAATCATGAAAAGTGTTGATTATAGCATTATATTTTGATCTACTCCCATTGCATGAAATGTTGCAGTGATGAGTATTGTAGCCGATGAGAGATATGTCTGTGGAGTGCATGAATGCAGTGATCTAGTCGATGCAACTCTGCACTCTCACAAATGCTTTCATCATAACTAACAGTTCAAACACAATGAAAATAAGAGATTCATTAAGCAATGTAGAAAGTGTGGCGAGAGTCCAGAACTCAGTCACTGATAAACTCAAGCTGTGTGATTGACAGCTACTGCGATTATAAAGGGAACATTCTTTGATCGCTTTCTGTGTATAATTTATTCACAATTTAAATAACAGACTATTTTAAAGGAACACTCCACCGTTTTTTGAAATAGGGCTTATTCACCGTCTTTCCTACATTTAGATAAGTGGGCAAACGCAATTTTGTCTCAGTGCATGCATTGTTTTAGTTTGGAAGCGCCACCGCTAGCTTAGTTTAGGACTATATTGGGGTGAAGCACAGGCGAAGCACTACTACTTGGGCGCAGAGATATCACACTCACCACCAGTTTGTGTTGACTCTCATCCTCACGTCCTCAGGCTGTTGAGCGATCGCAACCTCCTCCTCCTGTCGTTCTATTTCCAAAGCACGCAGCTCCTCTTCTGAAAACTCTGGTTCATAGAGGTATGGTTCTGGCTCTTGACTGTCTGAGAAGTCACCCTCCTCGTCTCTCACAAAATCCGCCATGTTCATCACCATTTATTATGTCTACTGTAGGAAAAATAGCTGGCTACTATTCATGTGTGATATCTCTGCGCCCAAGTAGCAGTGCTTCGCCTGTGCTTCCCCCCAATATAGTCGCAAGTCAATATCTGCCTAGGAAATCGCCTAGTCTTAATCTGCATTGCTATTTATACTCGTTGTGAATATGCAGACCACAAGAAGTAATTCGTTTTTATTTTTTTATTTTTTTTTTAATCACTTTTACTCATGACATGCTAGCTGGCAACAAAGGATTCCATTCATTATGCTAAGCTAAGCTATCGGTGGCGCTGCCAAACTAAAACAATGCATGCACTGAGACAAAAATGCGTTTGCCCACCTATCTAAATGTAGGAAAGACGGTGAATAAGCCCTATTTCAAAAAAACGGTGGAGTGTTCCTTTAACATTAATAAATCTGTAACAAATGTATTGCTCAGTGTTAGTTTAAGTTAGTAATGCATTAGCGTTAACTAATGGGATCTTATTGTAAAGTGTGATTTTGAATCTCTGATTTTGATTGCAGACTTATTTTGTAAGAAGTCATAATGGTGTCATAAGATGTAAAGACTGTGTGCTGCTGTGTCTATTTTGAGTTCACCTGCCATGAGAGATTGCTGTCAATCTCTACACAATTAGTCAATCTCTACACAATTAGTTTAATAAATCAGCATTAGGGTTAACATAATTTAATTTAATTGAAAAGGTCTACTCCAGCATATGTTGTAGAAAGGTCAGGTATGGACAGAGACGTATAATATGAAGTATTTATCCACAGAGGCACAGTTTGCAGAAAGCTTGTATAATGACCTATTTTAGTGACGTGAGACAAGCTCTTGAGTCAAACAAGGGGGAAATAATGAGACAGTGACTCATCAAAACTCATCAAAAACTCTCCTGAAAAGATAGGAGAAGATGGCTTTAGGCTACTAACATGAGATTGAATCCTGTGCTAGTGATCCGTCTTACTAATAGAAACAGGAGATTACTTTCTGTTTGTTTTTCTGTGAATGGCAAGTTATTGAGTGAACTTTTTTTCTGGGTTTGTATCTACCATATGAAAATACTATCAGAAGACTTGTATGAGGATTGTTCCATTGACACTGAGTTAAAATATTTCTACAGCCTTGAAGAAGAGGACGAAGCTGTTTCTATGACAACTATCTTCAACAATAATCTTTGCTCTGAATGTTAAAGTCTTTATTAGGCAGGATCATCAGGCATTAAACACTGTAATACTATACAAACTGACTCAAATGTATGTATTATTACTTTTTTTTATTTTTTAAATATGCCTCTACAACCTGATATTGCTTTGTATATTGAAATCAACAGGTTTCAGCAGGTCCTATTGTTGTATCTGTCTACAACTGTCTAACTTATAAAAAATATCTTAAAATAGTCTGAACAAACTATCTTATATTCTTGAAATACTGTACTTGAGATTTTAGACAAGTTTTTGTAGTTTTTAAATGTACTTTTAACACTTTTGAAAACTTATGAAAAATATGAAAACATGCAAACGGTTAAGATTAGACTGAAAAACTCCTTCAGAAGGAAGTGCAGAGCAGTAGGTGCTACACACAGCCAGAAAGAGCACAAGGTTTGACAGCAATTTTGCTTTAATCATTAGTTCTTCTGCCGTTTAGTAATGTGACAATCACAATTGTATTTTTGCAGTATTTGGGACCGAGGAGCAGGTTTTGAAGACAATTACATTATGTCTTCATAGTGCATCATAAATTAAATTTTTCTCATGAAACGACCAGTCTAATGTTTTTTATACATACTGAGAATATTTTATATTTATATTTACATCTCTACACTACCATTCAAAAGTTTGGGGTCAGTACGATTTTTGTTGTTGTTATTATACAGCAAAGATGCATTAAATTGATCAAAAGCGACAGTAAAGACATTTATCATTTCTATTTCAAATAAATGCTGTTCTTTGGACTTTCTATTCTTTTAAAAAAAAATAAAAAACAACTAAAAAGTATCACAGTTTTTAGAAAAATAGCAGCAGAGCTGTTTTTAACATTGATAATAAGAAATGTTTCCAAATCAGCATATTAGAATTATTTCTAAAGGATCATGTGACACTGGAGACTGAAATAATAAGCATAAGAGACTTCTTTCAAAAACATGAAGAAAAAAAAATACTGACCCAACATTTTTGAACAATATAGTATCTACACTCACCTAAAGGATTATTAGGAACACCTGTTCAATTTCTCATTAATGCAATTATCTAATCAACCAATCACATGGCAGTTGCTTCAATGCATTTAGGGGTGTGGTCCTGGTCAAGACAATCTCCTGAACTCCAAACTGAATGTCAGAATGGGAAAGAAAGGTGATTTAAGCAATTTTGAGCGTGGCATGGTTGTTGGTGCCAGACGGGCCGATCTGAGTATTTCACAATCTGCTCAGTTACTGGGATTTTCACGCACAACCATTTCTAGGGTTTACAAAGAATGGTGTGAAAAGGGAAAAACATCCAGTATGCGGCAGTCCTGTGGGCGAAAATGCCTTGTTGATGATAGAGGTCAGAGGAGAATGGGCCGACTGATTCAAGCTGATAGAAGAGCAACTTTGACTGAAATAACCACTCGTTACAACCGAGGTATGCAGCAAAGCATTTGTGAAGCCACAACACGCACAACCTTGAGGCGGATGGGCTACAACAGCAGAAGACCCCACCGGGTACCACTCATCTCCACTACAAATAGGAAAAAGAGGCTACAATTTGCACAAGCTCACCAAAATTGGACAGTTGAAGACTGGAAAAATGTTGCCTGGTCTGATGAGTCTCGATTTCTGTTGAGACATTCAGATGGTAGAGTCAGAATTTGGCGTAAACAGAATGAGAACATGGATCCATCATGCCTTGTTACCACTGTGCAGGCTGGTGGTGGTGGTGTAATGGTGTGGGGGATGTTTTCTTGGCACACTTTAAGCCCCTTAGTGCCAATTGGGCATCGTTTAAATGCCACGGCCTATCTGAGCATTGTTTCTGACCATGTCCATCCCTTTATGACCACCATGTACCCATCCTCTGATGGCTACTTCCAGCAGGATAATGCACCATGTCACAAAGCTTGAATCATTTCAAATTGGTTTCTTGAACATGACAGTGAGTTCACTGTACTAAAATGGCCCCCACAGTCACCAGATCTCAACCCAATAGAGCATCTTTGGGATGTGGTGGAACGGGAGCTTCGTGCCCTGGATGTGCATCCCACAAATCTCCATCAACTGCAAGATGCTATCCTATCAATATGGGCCAACATTTCTAAAGAATGCTTTCAGCACCTTGTTGAATCAATGCCACGTAGAATTAAGGCAGTTCTGAAGGCGAAAGGGGGTATTAGGGTATTATTAAACACAGTATTAGTATGGTGTTCCTAATAATCCTTTAGGTGAGTGTATAAAGTACTATAGGCTCGAAGTATCATTCACTAGAACTGAGTCCCTGGAGTATGGTATCATACTGTTTTAAAGACCCCCTGTGGTGAAAATCAAGTTTTTAATGTTGTTTATATGTCTGTGTGGTGTTTTTAATATGCTTTATGACAAAACATGTGCAAATTCATAAGTCAACGCCATTTCTGATTATTTTCTCCTTATTAAAAGTGAATCGGGGAACCAAAGACAGCCTCAAAAACGAGGTTTGAAATCGACTGTGTTTCTTATGTCACAAACTACCTTGTAACCAATCACATCAACGTGTGGGCGGGCTTTAGCATATCAATACTATGCTCTGAAGCAGGGGAGTCTCAAGAGTAGCCAGGTTATCCTAAAACATTTTTCTGTTGATATGAAAAATCGGGTATATTTAGCAATATAGAGGGTTAATTATGTATTTGATGTATAACACAATGCTATGACAAATTATATGCCTTTCTTCACTGACGTTCAAAGTTATTCAAAGCGTTTCTAAAGATACTGATATTTAGAAGGCAGACTGAGATAGCAAATGTGAACATGGTTTGTGTAACATTAGCAACACATCATTAGCTGTTTGATAACGTAGTCAATCAAAAAGCTAATCATATTAATTACCGTTATGTGTCCGACATTGTAAAGAGCGATATCACTGTGCAGCGTTTACTACAGTAATTTGAGTAAATCTCTGAGCTTGTGTTAGTGAGTGGAGGCGGGGTTAATCTGGATATTCATGGATCTGCATATACTAAATTAAGCAAGGGTGTAGAGTTATGTTCAAGCTATTTTAAGGCATGAAGAAAAAAATGTTCACAGGAAAAAACGTTTAAATATGCCATTTTGGTGATCAAAGTTTTTTGATCAGTTTTAAAGGATTTAATACAATTATTACTACAGGGGGATTTTAAGGGCCTTATCAGTCAAAACAGATGAAAATGGTGGGTTGACAGAAGGACTTCATGTGACAAAGGAGGACTACGGCTAACTATGGCATTTCATCTTGGCACTTAATCTCATGCTGCAGCAGCTCAGTGTGTTTGTGGAAACTTGAGAAACCAATGAATACATAGAGGAATAATGCTGAATGTTTTCATTTCCTGTGACGTTTAGGCAGAAGCTATGTAATCTAATGATTGTGTCTGTATGAATACACAATAACTTAGATAGGAAATAACCTTGTCTTGCTATGACAATGGCATTTGACAATGAATGAGACTACCCCTCATTAAAGCAACATGAATGGCCGTCATACAGTCACGTCAAACAGTAAGAGGCATAAAACATTTTGAAGAGCGCTAGTGCTGCTTTGAAATGACTGTAACCTAATAAAAATGCAGTCTACGGTACTCAACATCTGTATGAGTGCACAGAGTGCTGGTTATGTAAGAATTCATGCTACTGCAGTTGCTAATTGGTGAAAAATTCAGTTGACAACATTAAAATTCTATTTTATCTGCTGTAACGTTTTAATGATCACAAACACTTCATCTATATTCAGTTAGTGACCCACAAATGGTACTGAAAACTTATTGAAGTGGAAATTGGTGGAAATGCTTGAGAACTTAAGCTTGTTTCTTGTTTTTGCTCTAATTGGAATGGAGATGGCAGCTGTTCATGCAGAACTCCCCAGGGTTACTAAGATGACAGTGATATTATGCAAGACTCAAACTCTTTTGGGACAATATGACGAATTAAAGGGCAGTGGAGAGTGGTGCCATCTAGAAATACCAAACACAGTATTGAATAACAAGACACATGCACTGAAAAATAGTGAAATAACTGTGTCATTTATTTAAAGTGCATTTTTATGTTGGTCTAATCTAAAAACAAAGTTCCCTTTCAGTCTGTCATGTTCGAAGTTAACTCGATACTGATGTATGAGGAGCCCACTTAAGAGCCCAATCACCCTCGGGTAGCAAGAAATTAGGCCATTGAAGATTGGCGAGTGAGATTTGCATGCCAAGCTGGCTGGCAACTCGCTCATTCAGCTTTTTGCTTTGGAGCCGACCTGTTGTTTCTACTCACTCTGCCATCCGCCTTCGCTAAAAAGAGGCAATGTTCTTCTGTTGGAGAAAAGGCGCATTCAGCTACTCAACACTTTGAGGCAGTGTTCGTTGAAGGTCCATGTTCTCTCAGCGGGAACATGACCATCATGATGTTAAGATCTAAACTCGAGTACCTTGAAAAAGATGGAGTCACTTTGGTTAATAAGCAGGGTGATTTGCGGATTGTAGAGGGTGTTCTCCCACCGGGCCAATCCCCACGGGCCTCCCACTCCTTTACACACATCGTGAGCTTCTTATGGGTGACCTAGTGTCTCATTCGGAGCTCCTGCAGAGAATCAGTTGTCGATCGCTGCATTGGAGGGTGGGCTTGAGTGCTCCAGGGATGAAGACTCTGCAGCGCTGCCCCCTTTAGGGAGAGCAGTGCAGGTTGAGTCGGACCTAGAGTTGACAGCCATGCTTTCCCAGGCAGCTGCAAGCGTCGGGCTTGAGTGGAACCTTCCACCTTGCCCTGAACTCTTGGGGTTGGACGACTGGTTTCTCGGTGTGGGGCATGCTTTAAAGCATCATCCATCACACCTATCTGTTGCCACACTTTCAGCCCATGGTCGGACCTTGCATTTCTACGGGCAGAGGTACCCTTAGAATAAGTGTCCAGGCATGTTGTTGTCACAACAGATGCCTCCAGGTTGGGCTGGGGCACTGTATGCAACGGGCATGCAGCTTCGGGCTCATGGACAGGAGTTGTTATCATTACTGCTAGCCCTGCGCTGGTTTCAACCGATGCTGCAGGGCAAGCACATATTGGTCAAGAGGGACAACACTGCAATGGTGGCGCACATCAACCACCAAGGAGGTTTGCGCTCACGTTGCAACTCGTCCGCCATCTCCTCCTCTGGAATCAGCAGCAGCTCAAGTTGCTCGATGCCATTTACATCCCGGGCGAGCTCAATGGTGCGGCTGATGCGCTCTCACGACAGCTCACACTCCCGGGAATGGAGATGCCATCCCCAGGTGGTCCAGCTGATCTGGATTTGATTTGGGGACGCATTTAGGTAGGCCTTTTTGCTTCTCCAGAATCCTCCGATTGGCAGCTTTTTTACTCCCTGACCGAGGGGACCCTCAGCACGGATGTGCTGGCACACAGCTGGCCCCGGGGTCTATTCAAGTATGTGTTTCCCCCAGTGAGCCTGCTTGCATAGACACAGTGCAAGGTCAGGGAGGATGAGGAACAGGTCTTGATGATTGCACCATACTGGCCCACCTGGACCTGATGCTCCTGGACCTTCTTTCCCAGAGACAGGGCACCATATTGTACCCGCCTCAAGATCTCTGGCACCTGCAGAGACCGCCCAAAGTTCCCACCACTCCTTTTCGGGACCAGGCAAGTGCAAGTGCTGCCCCTGGAGGAGGCAGGCCCATCCCTCGCATTGCCCAGCCCAGACAAAATGCAGAGCTTTGAAGGTCAGCAGAAGGGAAAGGCTGTCTCCAGAGGTTGGTCCAATGGATAGGGGATGCCATTGACTTGGAGTTCAAAACTCAAGGCATGCCGTGCCACTTCTGAGTTAGAGCTCACTCTACATGGTGCCTCTTTAGCAGACATCTGCAGATCTTCATGCCGGGTGAAACCTAATACCTTTGCGAGATTTGATAATCTCCGAGTAGATCCAGTTTCCAGATCCAGTTTTATACCGTGTTAATGGTATAATAGGCAGGTGGCTGGAAAACTGGCTCGGTGTAGCAGGTGCAGCGCCATTCCCCTCGTCGAGGGGGTGCGAGCACTTATTTTTTTCTCCAGATGAGTTCCCCAGCCGGCGAACCCTGGCTTGAGGTTCCTCCAACACCCTTGGCAGTTGGAATTAGTGGAGGAGTCTGACGCTAAGCCCAATACTTGTGTACATGTCAGCCCCCTTGGTCAGGATATGGGTACTGCGCTAGGTGCCCATAAGTAGTTGAACCCCCTTGGGTAATATCATATGTGTATTTTTCCACGGAATGGTTTCCCCGTTGGTTAACCTGTGTCCTTCCTTTGACAGTGTCTGCTCTGTCATAGCTCAGCGTTTGTAGTAGTTCCATCCCTTTCCAGGTAGGACCTACTGCAGAGTTTTCTTCCATATGTAGTACTGCCCCAACAGTCAGTCCGCATGAGTATTTCACACGTTACCTCTCTACGGGCAGGATGTGGCCTCTATAGCGTCCCTTTCCATCTGGACTCTGCACACTTCCCCAGTGTTATCCAACCAGTCGTGGCTGAATAGGGTAAAGCAGAAAGGAACAGTAGCTATTGATCTTCCCCTTAGAAAGTTCTGTCCTTCCGTCCCACCAGGTACGGAGGTCTGTTCGACTTACATTTTGAGCTGGGAAGGGTCAGCGTTTATGGCACTTTCCATAGGGAGCCCATACATCATTATCGACGTAACATTGAATCTGACTGACTAAAAGTGAACATTTTGTTTACTGTTGTAACCCTCCTCCTATATAAATGCTGTTCTTTTGAACTTTCTATTCATCAAAGAATCCTGATTTGTTTTTACACTGTTTTCAACATTGATAATAATAATAAGAAGAAATGTGTCTTGATCATTTCTGAATGATCATGTGACACAGAAGACTGAAGAGTAATTATGCTGAAATTTAGCTTTGCCATCACATGAATAAATCATATGTATTCAAAAAGAAAAGTTATTTTAAATTGTAATAATATTTCACAATATTGCTGTTTTTTCTATTTTGAATGAAAAAAAAAAAAACATGGTGAGCAGAAGAGACTTATTTTGAAAACATAAAACGAGAATACAGCAAAATTATTTAACTAAACCAGGTTTGTGACAAGTTAATGCGTTGCGCCTTTAGATGTTTTTTATTTTTTTTATTTAACATTATTAATCAGCAGAATAACTGATACTGATACAATATCTGATCTTACCTTTTCATATCCAGGTGGGAGAAATATTTACTTTTTTTGGTAAATACTGGTAAAAATTCTTAGACATCAATGCTTTGGCTCTCGGGGCTCAGGATTCCCATCTATGATGACGATTTTTAGTGTTAATGATTTTTTCTTTTACAAAGTACTACGGCTGACCCAATGGAAATGTAAAACTGTTCTAAAAAAGTATTGTCCAGACCTCCACTAAGAAGGAAATATAGATACCGGATCTCTTGGAACTTTATCTTAATACCCCTCCCCTGATTTAGGGGCATGATCAGACTGGGGAGAACATTAGCTGAGGACACAAACTGGAGAACACTAAGCTGGAGGACATTAGCTAAAGGATACTAGTTGGAGGACATTAGCTAGGTTTATGAGACACTCTGCTTCTAACCTCTCAGGTTTCTCCTGTTCTTCCTCCTCCTCTGGGTTCTCAGTAGACAAACCCACCCCCCCTTCATGCCCCGCCCCCAGTGCGCTTGTTGTAGTTGATTCCACCTGCTCTTCCACAACAACAGCACCCTCTTCTCCCTGACTCGGAAGGGCCTCCGCACGGCTGACATATACATATACACGGACAGTCAGACAGACAAACAAACACATAAACCAAGCCATGACATCATGAAAGGAAGCATGCAGGACAGAAAAGACACAGAACAGACAGCCATGAGCTTGGCAGACATGCAGATGATGAAAATAAAAGAAATCTTTAACAAGATAACAGAATGAAAGTGTGAAAATAATTTAGCTCTCCTAATTCTGTGACAATAAAGGCCACAGAATAATGCTGTCATATACTTTGAGATTCTCCTAAGTCTCAATCCTTCTGTTAATGGGTTAATCTTATAAAAATAGAGTCCAATTACAAAACATGTCCAATTCATATTTCAATAATACACTTTAAGCTTATTTATAAAATGAAATGTTTTTGCTTTGTATTGCAACATTCATGAAAAGTAAGCTTTTCTACACAAAACTCTAATGTGACACTAATGTGTCATGTGAACAAGTCTGTGCTATGAAAATAAAACAAGGTTATATAATTAAATTAATTAATTTAAATGAATTGTTAAAGAAATTAATACTTTTATTCAGCAAGGATGTATTAAATTGATCAAAGCTTAAATCTTGTAAATTGTTACAAAAGACGTATATTTTAAATAAATGCTGTTATTTTGAACTTTCTATTCATCAAATAATCCTGAGGAAAAAAAAGGTATCACGGTTTTCATTGATAATAATAAGAATCATATTCGAATGATTCTGAATGATCACATGACACTGAAGACTGGAGTAATGGCTGCTGAAAATTCACCCATAGCACTACAGAAATAAATTACATTTTAAAATATATTAAAATAGAAATCAGCTCTTTTAAATTGTAATAAAATTTCACAGTATTAATGTTTTTATTGTATTTTTGACCAAATAAATGCAATCTTGCTATACATAAGACTTTTTTCCAACCACAAACTTTTGAATTAGTAAAAAATGTTTGAATATATGCTTGAGTTAGTATATATTTATTGCATTATTGATATGTTTAAAAACGTTATGCAGAATATTTGTTTCTCAATTGATTTTGAGGTGAAATATGAGCTGGACATTTCTTCGTTAGAGTCACCTATACAAGTCTATTCAAAAACATGTGATGTCATCTCAGCCATTGGTAAACACACTCTTGGAAAGTTCAGAGGTTTGGTTCACTTCGCAAGCAGGCAGAGCCACACCTGAACTCATCAGAAGCACAGTAAGTGTGACCAGAGGGTTTGTCTATGGCTGAAGATACATCCACAGGTATAACAGGTCAGTGGGTTTATTGTGTGCCTACCTGATCCTGCGGCTCGCTCGCACCCTTTCTGACTGGACAGACATGTAGCTCGTGCTGCTAAGCCGAGATGCACTCGACATAGCGGACACGTCGCTTACATCACTGTCCGATGACCTCATGGAGAGACTGTCCATCCCCTGCTGTGAGAAAAAAAAAAATGCTGTTTATTACATTAAAATAATGTTGCACAAACTGACTTCAAAATAGAAATGAAATAAATCTCAAACACGGCCCAACAGTGCCCAACACACTTTTTCAGCTGAATTGGTTCCGGAAGTTTTTTTCCATTCATTTTTTCCACATTGAGGTGAATCTCTACAAATGTTTTTTGAAGCAAAAAAATCTGACAAAAATACAAAAGGTTTAAAGACTGTCGGCTTTAATGGGGGAAAGAACTACAATCCCATGAAGCATTGCAAATGACAATCAAATTAACCCTTTCACGCATAGTGGTCACTACAGTGGACAGCTATTAAAAATGCATTTTCTTGAATTTGCACGGGTTTTTATGGCAAAGTTGCACATCAGCCTCTTCATTGGACCCTTGTGCATCATCCTATAAATTGCAATCAAGTGGCAAGCCTTTGTGTTTCGATTTTTTCCCCCTCCAAACCAAGATGGCCAAGGGTCAGTCAGACATGCCAAGTTGCTCCGGAATATCCACCCATTCCTTCTAATCTAGGAGACTCTTGTAGGTAAAAAAAATATTGCAGCATCAAGCAATATCTAATGAGTCATATCACAGTAAAATTTTCCAAGTTTTGATTTTAGATTGAGAGAAAACTCTGATTAATCACATGTCCACTGTAGTGGACGTCATGCATCAACTGCTATATTTCAGCTACAATTCATAATTATAATGTGAATATTGTTTTTGAAATTTAAAACTTAAAAACTTAATCTGCAGTGACTTTTTTTACTGTAAATAAATGTACTTGTATTATTAGAAAGTAATTTTCATTGACATCGAAAAAAGTCATGTGATTACATATGTATGACACTTGTAATGCATTACTTTATTTGTTAGATCAAAAAGTAATCTGATTTCATAATGCATGTTATTGTATTTGTTTTTTTTACTCATAACATCAAAAAGTAATCTGATTACGTAATGCATGTTACTTGTAATGTGTTTCTTTGCTCATAACATAAAAAAGTAATCTGATTACATAATGCATGTTACTTGTAATGCGTTTCCTTACTCATAACATCACAAAGTAATCTGATTATGTAATATGCGTTATTGTAATGCGTTTCTTTACTCATAATATCACAAAGTAATCTGATTACGTAATGCATGTTACTTGTAATGCGTTTCTTTACTCGTTACATAAAAAAGTAATCTGATTAGGTAATGCACATTACTTGTAGTTAATTACTTGTTAGATCAAAAAGTAATCTGATTAGGTAATGCATGTTACTTGTAACACATTACTTTACTTGAAACATCAAAAAAGTTATCTGAATGCGTTATGCATGTTACTTGTAATGCGTTACCCTCAACACTGATCATTTCAGATGAGATTGAAAAAACGTATCGCTAGGTTTTCTCAGAGGAGGGCTATGATAGAAATGTGCATGTCCATCTTGAACATAATCAGAATTATCAGCTAATAAGGGTAAATCTCCATACTCTGGTGCACTGGAGGGAGCATCTGAGTGGTTTCCACAGTTGTACCTTGACAGACTGTAGAAAAATCTGATGGAATCACGTCCTCATGTTCTGATATCAAAGATACGTGAAGTGCAACTTGTATGAAGCTGTATGAAGCCTTTGCAATATTTTGCATTTATATTTTTTGTATATATTTTATAGTTTTCACATGATTTGATATAATTGTATTGATTAGTTCGTTAAATTCACATACTTTATGTGTTTGATTATTGTCTTATATTAAATCTAGTATATCTTAAGTTTAAACCAAATGCATGCTGTCCACTCAAGTGGACATCTGAAGATCTCTTTGAAAAATTTGTAAAAAAATAAAATAAAAATTAATTCTTGTTTTTCATGCCCTAAGAGCAATAAAAACACATAGGAAAAAAATCCTGACTGAGGATATCATAATTCATGCATGAAAGGGTTAAAAACAATGGTAAAAAATGAAACTATTTATTTAAAGTTGTTCATTATATCTATAGAAACACTTTTGAGTGTAGGGGTTGCGTAGAGCTTTGTTGGCGCGATTTTCCCGCTTCGTCTCTCTGATTGGTGGAATTTTCTATACAGCATCATGGGCAATGTTTTTAACCACAAATTCCATAATGGAAACAGATGGCTTAAAAAAAACAGAGCCTATATCATCGATTAACAACCTCAGAGCTCACAACAGGTCTGTCTTTAAAGGTTTTAAAGTTATTGTTATAAATCAGTTTCCCGTGAAAAAATGAATGTTACCAAAACACGACTGTTGCACTCTAAGAATTTGATGTTAACATGTTGCTAAGCTAACACTCTAATAACCATAAAAATCTGATCACAGATCACACAAATAATTATTATTAATAACTATTCAGTACTAAATTAAAAATCAGTATATTTTTGGTCAGAAGTTCTTGACACCATCAGCCATCTTGGATACATCTAAGATGGTTTGGAATGCATTCTGGAATTGAATTGCATTATCCAGGGTTAGATTTTGGTCCAAGTGGTTTGTCTGTCCTTATTTACAGTAGAAAGTGCATTGAATGCTGTCTTGGTAGGCAACTCACTAGGTTTTAAAACAACCAATAACTAAAATGTTTATAAAAGTCACAAAGGATGTCATATCCCAGAGCACACACAGATACTTGACACTTTATGTAACCATGAGGAACAGCTAATCAGTACTTAATATAATGTCTATGTGAGGGCCTTTATATTGTGTCCTAACCAGGCACAACATTGTGTCCTAACCAGCAACAAACAGTAAATCATTAATGTTAAACAGATAGCTTTTGTGAAATATTATTAGAATTTAAAATAAGTGTTTCCAATTAGAATTTGTTTTAAAATGTCATTCATTTCTGTGATGGCAAAGCTGAATTTTCAGCATCATAACTCAAGTCTTCAGTGTAACAAAATCCTTCAGAAAACATTCTAATAAGCTGATTTGCTGCTCATGAAACAATTCTTATTATTATCAGTGTTAAAAACAGTTGTGCTGCTTAATATTTTTGTGGAAACCGTGATACATTCTTTTCAGGGTTATTTGATGAATTGGAAGATTTAAAGAACAGTATTTATTTGAAATATAAATATTTTGTAACATTATAAATGTCTTTTAGCCTGGTTAACGTCAGACCTCGTCTCATTGAGACGTGGTTTGGGAACCACATGTTCATTTTCTCGTATTTGAGGCGTGGTTTAAGAATGCCCAGAGCCGTTTATTGGGCGCTACGAATGTCTATCAAATGCGCCTGTACGTAGCTCATAGCCAATCGTTTCAATTATACCAAATGACGTATGTAGAGCGACAGAAATTCGACGAGGAAGAAGACGATGGGTCAGAGATTTATGTGTACACGATGGCGTTCAGCGACTATTGCCATTTGTGCAAGACAAACATGAGGGTAGAAGGTATATATGGACACTGCTGCCATGTTGGATCCATAGATATAAACAAATTGCTTCGGTGTGTCGCATAGACGTCGTCATTGTCTTGCTGCTCCCTCCCCGTTCTGTGATTGGTCCCCTCGCTGAGGCGAAAATCTGGTCCATGGAATCCAGGCTGCCTAGCAGCGTGAATAAAATTGCGCTGCGCGCAAGGCAGCATGGGGAAACCCAGGCTAAATGTCTTTACTGTCAATTTCAATCAATTAAATGCATCCTTGCTGAAGAAAAAATATGAATGAATTATTTTTGTAATCTTACTGACCCCAATCTTTTGAACGATAGTGTACAGGCTGTAAATTACAAACTCTGAAACAATAGATATACTGTTTAAAATTAAATAAAGTACAAAAAATTAACTGGTAGTCAAATGTTATTGTTGTTTGGACACATGTGTGAACTTGAGGAGAACTGACTTCAGTTCATACATCTAAAATCACCAAAACACCAGGTGATTAAAAGTTGTTGCACAATTGCTGATATTTTGTATCCACATATTTTGGGCCCGTTGCAGCAGTCATTTTCATTTTGCTTTGAAAATTGACAGGGAAACATCTTATTGTACCTGGTCAGGACACAATGTAAGGGTGGAAATAAATTTTACTCCAACTGAAGAGAACATTCCTTACTGCAAAGTAAACTATTCTCAGTCCACTGGTGACAAAGGCCAAACGTCTGGCATCGGACATGTTTGTAAATGCTTAAAATATCACCAAAGGGAACTATGCAGCAAATGATTCACTGGCTGAGACTTCTCGTCTCTACAGGCCAGGGTTATTCTAAAAATTAAAGAAGTCACCATGAAGAAAAGCTTCAAATAAACAGCTCCTCATCTATTCCCAAATATTAAGGATACAATTGCTTTACAGAAGAAAAACTCAAGCAATGACAGAAAGAAACATACCTTTGATGGATCCTTCAAAGTGCCTGTGTGACAACAAAAGACAAAAAAGTTAGATGTATTGAAACTCATTACAGAAGCACAGTACTGTATGTAAATTAGTAAATTTTGCTTGTTGATACAAATACACATCCAACAAACTCCGAAGCGACACACATCAGACAACAGAAGTTATATGGACAGCGTTTTTTCAACAGTAGGAAATTATAGCTGATCCAGTCCAACCCAAATAAACAGATGTGAAAGAGAACACAATGCCATTAAGCAACTGAATGAAAATTTATTTGACCAGTCATTTAAAGACCCTATTGAAATGGTTTTATGAATGAAAGTTACACATGTCTGTGCAGGAGATGATGTCATCAATAATTCTGGCAGAAAAAAAGGAAGGGACTGTATTTTGTACCATGTACTGTATATCTGCTAAAGATTTACTTTGTCGGCTTTTAGGAATACACTTGCATATGATAAGATCAAAGCTAACACACATGAGCTCGTAAAAGAGTAATGGACTAAAGCCACTAAATAAATAAATAGATAAATAAGTAAACAAATCACAGATTCTCTAAGGAATAGAGTACAACAGTGCAAACCGACTTTTTCAGCGGCACTGGTTCCGGAAGTATTTTTTCCATTCATTTCTCCGATAGGGATTTAAAAAAGTATTTGGAAATCATACAAAAATACAAAGGTACAAGACTGTGCACCATATGGCTTTAGTGATGGAAAGAACTACAATCCAATGAAGCATTGCGAACAGCATAATCAAATTATAAAATATATAAAACTACTAATTTAACATGTGATTATATATAAAACAATAGGTTTTAAGTGTATTGCAAAACATGCATATTATATCTAGAAATATTTAAGTATTTTGAGAGCGTGACTCGATTACGTGGCGCTTCATGGCAGTGGGTGGAGCTAAATAGATCTTTTAACACGGTTTTGCTTGTTCTGCTCTCTGATTGGTGGAATTGTCTGTACAGCATCATGGGTAATGTAGTTTTTGGAAACAAATTATGCTGTTAAACAATATTATTTCAAAACTAAAAATGGAATTTTTACTTTGGGAACCCGACTGTTACACTCTATTGAACGAGCAAATTCAATAACATTCAGCAACCATCAAAAGTACTGTAGTCAAAAGAACCAGAACCAGTACTGACCCCAAATTTTTGAACGGTGTAGTTCCAACTCTTTTAATAACACTACCCAACCATTTACCCTGTTTGCTCCACACACAAACACACACACACACACACACACACACACACACACACACACACACACACACACACACACACACACACACTGTTTTGGAGGGGTTTATGTTAGGGTTAGTCTAAATTACCTGCATCTCCATTCTCTGACACTGTTGACTCTGACACTACTGCTGATGTGTGGATGAAATGAGAGGAAAACAAGACAGTTTAAACAGACACATGACACACAATGTTATGATGGAAACACACACACACACACACACACACACACAAAAGGATTTTAGATGAATTTCAGACTCAGAAACTCATCACTCATGCCGAAACAAACATTAAAAAAAAGATCTGAGAAATCCAACACCTCAGAAAAACCTTAAAGCATCAAAAGAATGTACTGAAGTGTATTAAGCAAAGGTTAATGTGGAACATACGTCTCAAACACACACACTACAAACACAGGCCACCATCTATGCCCTATTTTCCCCACTGCATACTACATGCAACACTACAGTAATGTCTAACATAGCTCAATGACATTATTGATTCACGGTTTATTGTCTTAATTCTTCTTTTATTGATTTTAATTGTTTAATTTGAGAAGCACAATCAAATATATTCTAACGCTAAAATAACAACAAAAAGGCCAGCTCTTAATTCATATTTTGAAATCATATTAGCTTTCCAAAAACCCACAAGTCTCCAGTTTTATTTTACCAAACGAATGATACAGGTGCTATAAAATTACTGTTAAATGTAGTTTATTCTGTTCTTCTGTTTTTAATCTTTCAGTATTCAGATTATTCAGCTGTTTATCATAATGTATTAAAATTACAGATTCTAAATATATCAGTGAGAACCGTTCATCTCAGCATCAATAAAAGTGTTAATTACTACCTTCCTTCTACCTATTGCCATAGTGATGATGATGATGACAAAGAACAATTAGCAGTTCAGTTCTACATCTATATAAATAAAATCTATCTCGCTATATAAATAAAGGTGACTTGACTAAATCTGAAGTGAATGACGTGAACTCTAATCAACGCAACAGGGACATGCACAGACATTTTTAGGGGCAGTGGCCCAAACCAAGAAAAAGGGCACCATGTTCTGTTGTGTTTGTTTGGAACTATTTTCAATAGAGCAAAAACATAAGGAATTGACATTATTATTTCTAAAATCTAAAAAATAACTGAACTGAAAATAACTTGTACTGTTGTATAAAATCAATATCACATTTTTAATCGTGCTCATAGACCATTCGAGAAAAAAAACTGCTCTCTTGCTCGTGTGATACCTTGTTAAAAAATGAACTAATTCGGGGGAATTTTTGCTCCCATATCTTGAATTTTGAGTCATTATTATTATTTTGGCTGCATTTCCGACCCTGGTCTTATTACTATCTTTTTGCTTAGTGTTGTATGTGTTGTACAGTTAAAATCTTAAAAACAGACAGATTTTAACCTACAATTGCAGAATAAACTGCTTGAACTTCCAGATTAAGTCAGCTGTACGGTATTGTACTGTGTTTGTACTGTGTGTTTATTCATCAATCCCAATAGACATTTTCAAGCACTGTGTGATTAGCTCACTTAAAGTCCCCCTGTGGTGAATATTAAGTTGTTTCTATGTGGTGTTTTTGATATGCTTTAAGACAAACCATGTGAAAATTCACAAGTCAACACCATTGCTGAGTGTTTTCTCTTTAGAGGAACCAAAGACAGTCTCAAAAACGCGGTTTGAAATCGCTGGTGTTTCTGACGTCACAAGCTACCTTGTAACCAATCACGTCAACGTGTGATCAGCAACAGTGGATCTCTGAGCTGGTGAGTGGAGGCGGGGCTAATCTGCATATTCATAGAACCGCGTATACTAAATGAGGCAAGTGTGTAGAGTTACATTCAAGCTATTTTAAGGAAAAGCTATTTCAAGGAATTTTTATATGATCAAAGATTAGTTTTAAGAGATAAAATTATTGACTACAGGGGGACTTTAAATATTTAGTGCTGCTTCATAAATGTATGCAAAATTTCATGTTGAAAAAATGGATTTATAGTGCATTTTCGTGTCGCAACGTGTCTGCTCAGTTCAGTGTGAGCCGCGCTGCAAAAATCACCCTTGCCAGAAAGAGGACAAGTCAAGCATTAACGAGACTTAAAAAGCTCATGTTGATCTATCATTCGCAGCCCATAATGAGAATAAACACCAATAAATGTATTGATATTTTTTGCTTGCTAGCACACCAGTACTGCAGACGCTTATTTAACCATGAAAGGCAGAAACCATGATTGCGTTAATATATGTGTAATTATGGAGCATGGGTCTCCTCTAGTCCGCTACTCCTCTAGGGAACTCGGAGCACGGTAAGTGGAAAGCCCGGACCAGAGTGGATCTGGAGCTGCAGATTCATTACAGAATGCATTTGGCGTGAATTGAAATCCACTCCACTCATATACAATACTCTGCCTGCTAGAGGGATACCTCGGCCCAAGAGGGCAAAGGGGCAGTGGCTCAGGCCCCGTAGCTACCCGTAACTGCAACGCAACATTTGACAACCTATATTACTGAATAAAAACAGTGATAATCCTATTTGGAAATAATTTTGTAGCTGGTTTACAGATTAATCTGAATTCACCTTGAATCGGACTTGTAAGCGCTTCCCAGTAGGCAAACACACCATACCAGTTTATTACCTGTTTGATGTTCAAATATACCAAAAAGTTTTAGAACACTAATTTTTTATATATTTTAGTAATCATGCCGTATAGAGCTGTAACTACAGAGGGTTCAGTCTTAATAAATAACATGGTAGCAACAAGAGCAGCAAAAGAAGAGAGCTACATAGCAGAAGAAGGCTGCAATCTAGTTCTTTTGGAAGCGCACTAGTGTTGATCTATTCTACTAAAGGCAGATGAAGACCACAGGTTGTGGCATACCAGGAGCTTTCTTCTGCTGGTCCTCCCATGTCACCTCTGAAGTTACAAGACAAGGAGAAAAAGTCAATGGTCCTAGTTAACAAAATTGTTAATTAGATGTGCATACTTCAAGCCAGCAGAGTGCATATATAAGGCACATTTAGCATGATTAAATTACAATTATACGCAGTTTACCCTCATAGTTCAAATCCAAATACCCTCAAAATCCAGTTATTTTTTTCCCTACATAAAGCCAAATAAAACAAAATACTTTTCTTTTTCAGTTTTCATATTATCATTTGCAATTATAAAAAAATGGAAAAATTTAAATTAAATAGTCATTTAATATTATTATGTTTATTTAATCACTTTTTTAAATTAATTTTAATTTAAAAATATTTAAAAACTTGTACTCTAACTATGAAAGTCTAGTTGATTTTTGAAGTCTAGTTTTTAAAAAAGGAGTGTCATTGAGCCATCTACAGGTGAATGAAGGTACTTGGTTTACACGAGTGTCCAGTGGCTTCAAAAACATAATAAACAATTATTCTTAAAATAATAACTAATCCCTCAAAACTAAAAAAAAAATAGCTCAGCTTAGTGCAGAACCTGAATTTCTAAACATTTTCAATAACATCACTCTTAATGACATCACCAACACAATCATAGCGTAAATATAAAAAAATATATCGGATACAAGTGTAGCCGTACAAACGTCAAGTACTGCAAACGTATCTACTTAAACATCTACTTCTATATCTCTGCAACACAAACACACTGTAAAACATCACTGAGAGATTCACACGGTCACACACACTTGCCTTTCCTCCCATTGACAGGTGGGGGAGCTACAGGCTTTTCCTGGGATTCTTGTGTCGGAAATGGCACACACATAAACAGAAGGGGAGTTTAATCATCAGTATTTTCCACAACCACACAGGTACAGTCTAACCATGCTAAAACACACACATATGCACACTCATGCTCCTATGAAGCTACGAGCACTCAATCTATGTTCAGAACAGCATACTACTCTTACTATTTGTGCGGAATGCAATTTCTAATACTGTTTATGACTGCATACTGCATACTGTTTGACATACTATTTTTAAGTATCACAGGAAGTATACAGTGTATACCAGGGGTGCAAAAATACTTAGTTCCAACCCTGCTCCAACAAACATACCTGTTAGCTGGATCATGTGCATTTATAATTAGGGTTGAAGCTAAACTCTGCAGGGCTGTGGCCCTCAAGGAACTAAGGGTGCGTCTCAATCAGCTCGCTAGCTTCCTAGGTTGTGAATTAGTATATTGTGTACACGAATATTGGCACTGGTAAGGACAGTAAAGACCCTCCCTGGCTCACTACACATTGGGTCACTGATGACCGATTTCCGGCAACATGCCATTGTACAACATCACTACTGGTATTTACGAACAACAGCAGAACTGATATCTTTCTGACATCATTTTTAAATGTTATTCAAAGTACATTATGAAAAATACTTTGCTTGTTACATATACATATACTTGCAAAATGTTAGCTAGATTATTGAAATATAATTAAATAATTGTTTGTATTTTTGAAAAAAACATCTATTGTGTGGTGAGTTGGCTAACGTGATTTTTTTGTGCTTCAGAATTTCCGTTAAAGGAACACAGTGGGCATCGATGCTCTCTGGTTTTCTTGGTGCACTGTTGGACTTTTTAGGGAGCGAACGTTTCAGTGCACTGGTAGGATTTCGTGGTTGAGACAGCCCTTTAAATGGCAGACTCCCTGATCAGTTCCCTACTACTGAACTAGGGAGCTGATTGAAACACCCTTAGTTTTGCATCCCTGGTGTATACTGTGTAGTAAGAAGTACTCTTTTGCATTGACACACCTGGCACAGAAGCCTGTTGTACAAGAGGTGAGGATGATGATGAGGCATGGGCTGGAGGGGGAGGAGCATGTGATGCAGGAGGAGGGGCATTGGCTGGAGAGGGAGGGGCATGTGTTGCAGGAGGAGGGGCATTGGCTGGAGAGGGAGGGGCATGTGTTGGAGGAGGAGGGGCCTGTACAGGTGGGGGAGGGGCATGTGTTGGAGGAGGAGGGGCATGTGTTGGAGGGGCCTGTGCAGGTGGGGGAGTGGACACTGAAGAAGGTGGATGGGGATGTGCAGGAGGGAGAGGAGAGTGGACATGAGGAGGTATGGTGACATGTGCGATGGTAGGGCCCGGGACAGGAGGCTCCATCCTCTCATGAGCTTTGTTGATGATGACAATGAAGACAGCATGATTGGCAGAGACAGGGTTGTGGACAAAAAAACAAACAAAACAAAAACAAAAAACAGGAAAATGAACAAAAGGATTATTTGGGCGGACATTTATGAAATGCACTGAAATAAAAAAACAAAAACAAAAAAACAGACAATAAACATGAAAATATTTACAGGCAACTCGCTACTTTAACAGATATCGAGCCATCTTGCAATATCAGTGCATATGAAATAATCCAGTTTAACTGATATCATATTTTATTGTGATATAATAATTTATTATAATTGTAATTTATTATAATTTAGTTTTCCAGAATAAACGTCATTATTTTTACTTTAAATACTTAGTTGATTTAACAATAACTGATTTATTATTTGGTTAATATTTTAAAAAATATCTTTAGCTGTTCATTTTTATCAAAAACAGTAAACACATATTCTAATATTTTATTTTATTTTATATAAAAAATATTTTATATTATGTTTTTCAGGATTCTTTGATGAATAGAAAGTTTAAAAGACAGCATTTATATGAAATAGAAATCGTTTACAACAATGTAACAGTTTTACTGTCACTTTTGATCAATTGAATGCCTCCTTGCTGAATAAAAGTAGCCAAATAATTTCACACAAAAAAAACCCAAAAAACATTATATAACATATAAAACCAATGGCAAGAAGAATATTAAGCTATTTGAAACAAAATCAGAATTGTTGGTTTCGGCTAAAAATTTCGGTGCATTACTAATAATACGTACGATGACACACACACAACAAGGTAGTTTGTGCCACTGTATTGTAGTGTACTGCTACAGTATTTACTGACCAACACACTCTATTTAGCTATTTAGCGTTTTTTTTAACATTTAATCTACAGTTTTTTTTTCTTGTTTGTGTATTCTTATTATGGGATCAATTGCTTGCTATGCAATAACAGCATTACCAGCCATTGCTTGTGTGACTTGTGGAGGTGGAGGGGGCGGGGCTGGGTGAGGTGAAGCCCCTCCCACTGCTTCAACATTCAGACAGAAATGAGTGTAAAAAAAAGAAAGACAGAAGTATGCCATCAGACATGAGGGTGAGAAATATAGAAATATGAAAATAGAAGCAAAAAAACTAAATGAATCTACAATTTACTGAAAGACTGAAATGTTTATTTTCTAAGTCCACCTGGTGACTGACCATACTAACTAGTGTGCTGCAGTACAAATGCAAATATAATTCTGAAAATTCTGTTTTTTGAATATTGAATAATTTAATAATATAAAAAGTGATAAAGATCCATTAAAATGTAATTTACGTAGTCTATTAACAAACTTATTAAAACAACTTTGATGCAAATGCAATTACTCTCAGAATATAAAGATCATATTTGCATTTGACTGATATAAAGTATTCCATGTGTCCTAAATATAATTTACCAGCCACAGTCTGTGGAAGCTGGGAAAGAATAGGAGAAGGAGCAGGAGGCTGAGGTACCATCCCTGTTCCTGCTTCATTGGTTGATGAGTTGTGCAAATCAAAAGAGAAAGCAAACCAAAATGTCAATAAACCAACAACTAGTGACTAATAAACCATAATTATCACTGTATGACTGAGAGGATTACTGCTAGGAGTAGACCGCCATGCAGGTGCAAGAGACTTACATATTTTCTAAAACTAAATATACAACAAAACAAAAAATATATATATATTCATCTCTCAATATTGCTCACATTCCAATGATTATCCCTTCAAAGGTTGCCGACCCTCTGCTATAAACATACCAGAATTTACAGTTTTTTTAGCACTTACAATACTGTCAGAAGATGTTACTAACGTAAAAGTTCTGACATAAATTGCCTTCTGCTTTTTTCTCAACAAATTTCAATTAGGGCAAGTAGACTTTTGTATGGATACCTGTTTATCCTACATAATTAATATATAAAAAGGTAATTGCAGCTTTTTATCTCAGAATTCAGACATTATTCCTCGTAATTTCTATAATTTTTTAGTTAAAATCATAATTCAGACTTTTTTTTCTCAGAATCGTGCAATTTGGACTTTCTCTCTCAGAAATGACTTAATTTCTCGCAATTCTGAGTTTGTATCTTACAATTTTGAGTTAACAACACGCAATTCTTTATTTCTTTTTATTATCTCTTTTTTTCTCAGAGTTGCAAGTTTATACCTCACAATTTGGACTTTCTTTCTCACAATTGCAAGTTAACACCATTCTGACCTAATTTCTCACAATTTTAAGTTTTCATCTCACATTTTGGAGTAAACATCTAAAAAAATTTATCTCTGAATTGTGAGTTTATATCTCACAATTAAGACTTGTTTTTCTCAGTTGACATCTCTCATTTTTTGAGAGAAAAAAGTACTGAATGCAAAATGTAAACTCACAATTGCCAGAAAATAAAGTCAGAATTGCGAGATAAAGTCACAATTACCCTTTTTATTTTTTTTTACTCTGTGACGAAAACAACCTTCCATACTTTTGGACATGATTCCAGACATGGACGGAGTACATAGACTACACAAAGCATACATCTATAATGATAAATGTACAGCACTATTAATTGCACAACCAAGGCTGAAGCATCTGTTCACTATACCCAATGAACGGCAGAAGCTAGAAAAATGACAGGTAACGCTCACAGACCAGAGCTAACAGGATTAGTCAAACAGAGTAGATGATAAAGCTGTAATAAAGAAGACTGAGACGTAGCTAAACACACAGAAGCTAGTGCTTACAGACCTTCATAAGGCTCAGTAATGCCCTCGCCATCTTCAAGGAAAAAGGGTGGGGGAAAAAGCAATCCATGTTGTGTTATGTAAAGGACAATAATGTTATTTTATCCAAATTGTAGTTACACAATATTCTTTATCTGACTTGTGGTCAAGATGTTTGTTTATACATAAGCCTTTTTTTTGTGTGTGTGTGTGTGTGTCTGTGTGTGTGTGTGTGTGATAACTGATACATTTGTGCAATAAAAGTCTATAGTTATTTACTTAGCTTATTTGTTGAATTTTTGTCAGTTACCCAATGGAAAGGTTATTCTTATCATCTGGTGATCCTAACCTGACTAATTATAAAGGCTTTCTACCCATGAGCCATCTTGCAATTTGGAAGAAGCCTGGTTTATCTACTCACTTCTGTCCATAGAGCCCTTTGGTGGAACTTGCGGTAGCTGCCGACCTCTTCGACTCGATACTGGCGTGCTGGTGGGACTTGTTTGGACCGATCCAGTGCGGGGATTTGCCCTGCGGGACAGATGGTGTGTCAGTAATGAACATAAAGCATTACATCTAAAGAAGTGTTTGTCGTCGAGTCATAAACCTGCCCAAGACAGGGCAGACTGTTTGACTACAGACACACGCTGGTGAGAGAATACTAATAAAAACAAACCTACTAACTATGGTTATACTGGCAGTAGCATCGCTTACTAATGATGCAATAGTGTCAGAAAACACACTCCACTTGATTGCTATAAAAAGGGACACATACTATGTACTATTAAACAAAATAAGTCAATATTTGGCACGGTTTTCTCAAGGGTTAGTAAAAAACTAAAAGGAAGTAAAAACATTTGGTGAAATATACGTTCTGTAGATAAGGTACATCAACATGAGCTGGTACAGCAACCCACATAATATTGTAGGTGAATCTCATGAAAACTTTCAAGTCATATTTCACCCCAATATCAAAAGAAATACATGATAAATTATATTTTTCATTTCATCAAAAAGGCCTATTTAACATATCAAGAAATATTTGCATTTTACATAATTTTAATGAAAATTAAGCACATTCTTCTCTCCCCTGTTACTATAACTTCTCACTATAAAACAAATAATTATATATTATATTATATTTAAATTGTAAAGTTTTAGTAGTGTTTGTTGCATTGCTTTTCATTTATGCTGATTTATGTTGAGTTATGTTGATGTATTTTTCAATTGTGGGAAGTACTTTTTACAAACCACCATTTAACCTGTTACAGAACAGATTTCTTTTTGCACAAAATATATAAATTATGTTAGCTTGTTTCCGTTACGGTATAAAACAATTTAAATGATAATTGCGACTTTTATATCTCACAATTCAGACTTTTTTTCTCAGAATTGTGAGTTATATTGTCAGAATTGAGAGATAATTGTGAGATGTAAACTCGCAATTGCTAGAAAAAAAGTCTGAATTGTGAGATATGAAATTGCTATTCAGATTTTTCTTGCAATTCTAACTTTTTTGACTTCTCAGGATTGTGGAAAACTTTTTCTCAGAATTACAAGTTTATATCTCACAATTCTGGCTTTATAACTCACAAAAAAAGTCAGAATTGTGAGATAAAAAAGTCACAATTACCTTTTTTTATTTTTCATTCAGTGCGAAATGATATAGAAATGGAATATAAACAGAAATGAAACATTTAAAATGCTTAGAATTACCCAAATAAACCATCTGGACACATATTGTGAAAATCACAATAAAAAAAATCTTGTTGAATCTAAAACAGGCTTAATTTTCTTGTTATAAAATATTTTTTCTTATATTTCTCTTCTTATTTTGGGGTAAAATATGACCCAACAAGTTCCTGACACATGTTCTTTTGTGTAAAACTACAGAAAAATAACCATTAAACACATTTCACATAATATAACCATATAAGAGCATGCATTTAGTAAATATGTCACAGTCATGTGCATTTTAGCCACGTAAACAAATATATACGTTTAAAATGCACATCAACTCCACAGTAAACACAATGATCTTTAAAGCACCTTTTGAGCTCAATGTCGCATTTGCTTTCCAATGATCGTACATGTGCCTCACATCTCAAAGTAAATTTGTGGCACATTCAAGAGCTACTGCGTCTCTTGCATCAGTGAAAGTTCATGCGTAAATCTGAACATTTATGTAATTTCCTTGTGACTTATGATGTGCCGGGCAAATCGTAAGTCAAAAGGTTTTATGGTGTCTCAAAAGGTGGGATGGAATCAGCATCAGGAGAGGTGCTTGTGGCTGCTAAAGCTGCAAGGAAAGTGAAAAGGCCTAAATGCATGAGCACACGGCACTCATAACAGCCCATAACTCAAAGCATAAACTGTTAAACCACAAATAAATAATGTTAGTAAACACAAAAAAATAATAATAATTAAAACAAATAAGAAAGTAAACCATACGATGCCAGGTACAACCCATTATATCTCAAGAGGATATAACAGGTGTGTCTATAATTCAAATGAAAAGAAGTTAGTAGCAACCATCATCACTACTCTCTACTTTATAAATGAAAAACAGCATCGTTACAACAGGGTTAAAATAAGAGGAAGTGGAGAGAGGCATTCCAGGTGACAGGAAGCAGAAGGCATGGTTTCGTTTAGGGCTTTAGTGCTTGTTGTGATGGGTCTGGGTCACCTCGTTAAGGCAGGAGAGGGAGGAGCGGATCTCCCTGACGGTAAGGACGGCATGGATCTCATGTAGCCGGAGTCGGGCCGCTCAGATGAGCGGGAGCGGGTGTAGACCGGTCGCTCCATCATGGGCCGCTGGTCAGCTGACCTGGACCTGTAATGGTCATGTCTGTCCACCATGCTGCGGCTATACCTGCAGAATGTTAGTCAAAAAGCCACGCTCAGCTGAGCCCCACTGCATCATGGGATCACAGGGCATCAAATGCTCTATAATCGCAGCTTGTTAGGTTGTTCCTGTGAAATGATGCTGGTTGGCTAATAATTGGCAAAAAACAACCAAACAAAAAGTTTCAATATTGGCTGCTCAGGGTCATCAGCATAAACAGAAACTCATAAAGAAATACCAAACTGAAACAACCAAAAATAAGTGTTAACCAAAGCAAGTCAACAAACTGACATGTGCAGGTAGACAAAAGTTAAAGAAACAAACAAATAAACGTTTCTGGAAGCTGCTGCAAAGAAAACAAGTGAAAACATTTCATACTGACACAACAATAAGCCCCATGATTAGTCTACTCTATTCCTCTATACTGTACTCTATACTTCTACAAATTCTACTGTATTACCTCAGATCTTCCTCAAAGTACTCATTGTTAGCTGGGAACCCTGGAATATGATCCTCTCTAAGAGAAGAACATGAAATGGTCATTTAGCGGCTCTCAAAGCTGTCAGGAGTTGCTAAATATCCTCATCACACAATATATACCCTTGTGAAAAAGAAGTGCGCTTAAAGGAGAACTCCGGTCAATTTTAACATTGAGCTAATTTTTTTGTAAATTTGGAGTGCTGTCAATACAGAGAACAACGACATAAATCGGTGTTGCCTACACCATGTTATCCTCTTTTTAAAATTTGCACCCTGTTGACTTCAATGGGGCAAGTTTTAAACCTGCTTTTAGCCTCTTAACATCCTTGATGTGTCATTACAAGTGCACAGCCAATGTGAGTGATTCCTTCAGAGTGAACACGGTGAATCTGACTGCAGTAGATGTGAAAGATATGAATAAAAGTGATGTTATTTCAGTCAGCGCTCATACCTGTATTTTCACATATACTGCAGTCAGATTCCCCGTGTTTACTCTGAAGGAATCACTCACATTGGCTGGGCACTTGTAATGACACATCAAGGATGTTAAGAGGCTAAAAGCAGGTTTAAAACTTGCCCCATTGAAGTCAACAGGGTGCAAATTTTAAAAAGAGGATAACATGGTGTAGGCAACACCGATTTATGTCGTTGTTCTCTGTATTGACAGCACTCCAAATTTACAAAAAAATTAGCTCAATGTTAAAATTGACCGGAGTTCTCCTTTAATTGTATTGAATGAGCACTTGTAGTGTACTTCAAATCTTAAAAGTATATTTTTTTGCTAAACTGTACTTGCAGATAATATAATATCAATGAAAGTACACTTAAGTGTACTTAAAGAGAGTACACTTTCACGACTGATTCTAAACACACTTAAGGAGACTTAAGTAAAAGTGCATTTCAAAATAATGTCAAAATAAATGTTTTATTTTAAATCATTATGTTTCAATAACCTTTTGTTGTGCTTTATAGAAGTACACTTAGTGTACTTAATTGGTTAAAAAATTCAAGTCAGCCAATTGCATTTAATATAAATCTAAACAAATACATTTTCATTTAATTGCAATTAACATGCAATTAAGTGACGTAAAACATTACATTCAGTTCATACTTAAGTACTCTTTTTAAAGGTATGCTAAAGTGTTCTTCTTTTTCATAAGAGTTTATAGATAATGTAATGCATAGTATACTGTTCAAAGTGAGAATCGGTTACTACTTCAAAACAAACTAACTAAAACTAAATTAACTTCATTACGTTTTTAAAACTAGGTACCATACTAATATAAAACATTTATTTAGTTGTGCTACTGCTAAATCTTCTAATCATTTAAAAAGCAACATGTGATTTCTTTTTCACTGTGCTAAAGCTTCCATTTACCAGAATATTAGTGAACATTTAAAAATGCTGTAAAAACGTAAAGGTAACAGGATAACTAAAGTCTGCACTGAAAACGTCTACTGAAACTATTTCACTCAATGTAATAATACCTTTCTGTATCTGTAGATGGCTCAATTTCTATCCTGGGGCACGTCCTACTGAATAAACCAACCTCAGTGTGTTAGTACATGTACTTAGGACATGATATTCAGTTTTTATTTGCTTGAAAATGTATAAAAGGTCAGTGTTTGAGAAGATGAATAAAATAAACAGGAGTCTCAAAACCATAACTGGGATCTAGACACAAAGTCTCAGTGGGAACATAAATTGGGCATCTGTTCCTAGCAGTTAATAACTGATGAGTAAAAAGAAAGAGTTTGTGATGTATTGTGGGTGTTTATCTCTACAGAAATCTTACCTGTAGTCCCCACTGGTTCCATTCATGACATGATTGGGCCATGGAGTAGATACATGATTGGGCCCATTGTAATATCTTTAAATGGAGGATGAGGAACGATAGATTGAAATGAAGAAAGGAAAGTATGATTAGAATGAGCAACAGTTGAATTCGGGCAAGGGGTGAGAGTTATGTCTCTATAGTAAAATAGTCCACTTGAATACTATTATGGATGCATAAACATAATGCATGTCTCAACTTAAGTATCTGGGTTTTACCTCTCAGGTGAATCAAAAGAGTCACTGTAGGTAGACATTTGTCTATCTCTCCTCATCCTCCTGAACACAAAATAACACATAATCAGATCCTATGTGCCAAAAATAATTCTAGTTGACAAAAAGAACTCCAATGCAGCCATAAAGTGCTATAGATTCACATTTGCTCACGATAACAGATCGCAAGTTAGTTGCTAAGGGGTTGCTAAGGGGTTCTGTGTGTCTTTTTAGTATGTTGCTTTTGGCATTGCTATAGGTCAAAATCAAAAGAGCCCATCCCCAGGTCTATTAAGTGATTTTATAGCAGTTTTATCATCTCCTAGGCAGTGCTGGCTAGATTACTTACAAATTGTAGTCCGCTACAGATTGCAAATTGCAAATTGCATGATGAAAATACATTTTAGATAATGTACTCTGACTACTTTTTTTATTACTTTTGACCTAACTCATTTATCATATTGATTTGAATAGGACAATCTTACTGATTCCATACTGATATACAAATACAAATAGAAAGAAAATACATTCCACAATATGAATTTCATTAAACATTACGTCAGGGTTTCCCAAACTGTGGTTTGTGAAGGAACTGCAGGGGGTTAGTGAGTTTATGAAAAGCTAGTAATAAATTAAACAAATGTAAAGTGAAAATAAATCAAAACAAATCAACACATACTAAAATGTTTAAATATTTTAGTTTTTTACCTGCATGTTGTGATCATAAATCGAGAACCGTGAATATGTGTGTTGTTAAATTATTGACTTAATTATTAAATATATTATATCAAAAGAGGTGCAGCTGACTAAAAAGTATGTAAATATGAAATTACATGAATTTGTGAATTTTAATGTGTTTGAAAGAAAAACGCCTCTCAAAGACAGTAATAAATGGTTAAATGACTCTTAAATGATAGTTTGAATAATAATTAAAATGTGTTCATCAAAAGTTGATTAGATAGGCAAACAATCCTTAAAAGTTGATTTCTGTAAATTCAGTGGTCAAGTGCTGTTGCCTCTCAATTTTCCATGTTATTTTAGCCATTTGACTAGTGGCTGGTGTGAAATTCCACAAATCGAGAAGACTTTACAACATTTATAAGTGATAAACTTTTTACAAAGGAAGATTTGGGGAGAATCAAGGAATATGTAATCATGTAAACAATAAAAATGTAACTGTGGTCTGATTATGAGAAGTTTAAAACATAATAGTCCCATTACAAGTACTTAATTTTTGGAGTCTCATTACATAATCCAGATTACATGTAATCAGTTACTTTCCAGCACTGCTCCCAGCAATGGTACAGTATGCCTCTTGTCAACAAGCCATATGGTTTGAGGAACTTACATATCAAAATTTAATTCTTACTATTACTTAATCGTAAATATTAATATAATATTTTGATTCCCAGGGAATGCCTGAACTGAAAAAATAAATACCTTGAATAAATATAAGTTGCTTTAGATAAAAGCATCTGCCATGTTTATGGTTACATCATGGAATACTCTTAAAAATAAAGGTTCCAATAGGTGGTTTCATAGAATAACCATTTTTGGTTCCCAGTTATGAAAAGAACAACTTTTTTTCTCAGTGAGAAGAACATTTTAATAATCTAAAGAATAATTTTCCACTATAAATACTTTTTGTGGAGTGGAAAGATTCTATGGATGTTAAAGAATCTTCATGGAACCATAGATGCCAATAAAGTACCTTTATTTTCAAGAGTGAAGAGATACGCAAGTATATTGAGGTGTGGTCACATTTACTGTTGTAAGGTGAATTTTTGCGGGCAAAATCAAGTCATTTCAATAGGAATTCACATGACTGAATTTCACGCGAGGGTAAAATCCCACACAGATTCCGCAATGGGTTAAAGTTGGTCATGTGAACTCTCTGCGTTGAACAACAGAAAGCTGCTTGGTTTGAAAGTGACTTCTATGTGAACTGTTTCACACATCACAACACTATTGACAAATAAACCTTCTTTTTTTTGCCCTCGAAATTTTGCTAATGTGAATGCCGCAAAAATTATATGTGAATCTTATCACACCTTAGGGCTTCCGTACACCAAAGCTGGCAAGGTCTACTCCATAATATCTGAGTCTCCACTACACATCCTGAATAGATTCAATCCTATATTTCTGAGGGGTAAATAATATATTTATATACAACATGGTGAACATTCCCTGTAGCTTGCAGTTTTTTGACTGGCAGTTCTGTCATAGAGTGACGCTAGTTGGCTTGGGACCGAAAAAGCTAGTGCTCAGTCATCAAAACAACACAAGCCACCCAGTGAGCAGCGCTGAAGATGCAATTCATTCAACACAGTGGGAATGGTGGAGTGGGAGCTGCTAAAGAGACATACATACACATTTCACAAATTTCCTTTGGGAAATATTGTTCTAAGATTACAGGCGTACTTAGTAGCATAGTCGGCAAAGTCACAATCTGTACGCTGTCATCTATGTTTATCCTCCTGAGAGGAGCCATAATGACTCCATATCATTATGATGACGGCACAAAGCTTTCTCAATGGGCAGAGGACTGACGCTACAGCGACACTTTAAATTTGCCACTGTTTTCCAAACATTTACCACATTTCTGTAAGAAAATGGCCCATTTGACGTTATTGTCTCCTTTTCCGCCCATTGGAAAGTTTCCTTCGTAAATCTGGAGACATAAACATGAAACATTTTGAAAGGCGCAACTAGCTATTCTAGCCCAAACTACTACCCACGGCACTAATATGAAACATCATGAGAACGAGAGTGAACCGCTGTTTACTACCTGTCCATGCTATTGTACCCTTCTGAGTATGCACGGGCCATCCTAGTGGAGCGCAGTAACCTGACCGCGTCTTCCCGATAGAGGGGGCACATACTATGAGTCAGAACAGAAAGTGAAAGTGCAGTAGTTAGAGACGGGTGGGACAAGTAGGGATGGGAGGTAAGAGGGTGGGACACCTTTTTTTTGCCATCTCCACTCTGAAAGAAGGAACAGGTGAAGATCACCCAAAGCACAGAAGCAGAAATCAAGAAACCTCAAGTCAAGAGAACTATCTAAGCTATCGAAACAATAATTTAGGTTGCAGCAAACACCAGCAGCAAAGATTTGCTAAACCCGCAGAAGTGAAAATGTAGTGCTTTTCTGGTGGTGCGAATTAATGTGAAAGTACGACTACTTGCATGTATTACTATCACATGCTAGCAAGTACTAGCAAATGCACAACACTGCACTGTTCTTTTTGAAGGAATCCTGGGGTGAATTCACTAAACAGTGTGTGCCTTTTTATGCGTGTCAAAAATACCAAAAGACATTAGCCTTTCAAGGCGCAATATAGACTGCACTTTATTTCCAAAACTGTATTTGCTTGGCTAAAGTATATTTTGGGTTTTACGTGTAGGCTAGGGTATGTGTACCCTACGCATTGTAGCTGACTGTAGAGAAACAGCACAGAAATTGAATAAAGATGAAACTTTCTAGTGCACACGAGTCGATCGCCTGTGTTTGTGCATGCTATCAAATGGAGTATACTTTGAAAGTATGCATACGCCAAGCGCTGCTTACGTCAAAACTGAAGTATTCTTTAGGCTTTCCATCACACTATTATGGCCATGGAAGGTAGGCTGTAAACTGAATCACTTAATAGAGATGTTTGTTTACATTTTTTTACTATTCATGGGAGTAGTAATAAAGTCAAGTCAAGTCATCTTCATTTATATAGCGCTTTTAACAATGTAGATTGTTTCAAAGCAGCTTTACAGAGATAAGCGTATAATTTAAGGTAACAGAGATTGTTTTGGCTTTATAGCGGTTCTTTAATAAAGTTATTTTCCAGCTAAAGTTAGTTTTGATTGATTTGCTTCCGTCGCAACAATCATTTGTTATTAAATTAGGGGCCGATAAGATGACACCATTCTCTCTACACAGACTTTAAACGCGAACCTGTGATAAACGCTGATGGCGTTCACATGCGCATTTAGAATTGGTTCTATAGTTATGTGCGTTTGAATATATGTGTGCAGGTTTGTAGTTCCCTACAAACCAAGCCTAAACAAAGTACTGGTCCTTCCTTATAAATTTTGATACAGAATTTTATTTTATTTTGTCACTTCGGGGTGGGTACACGAAACGAATTTTCCCGACAACGCTTTATCTGTAGAGTGGTAAAGGGTAGTAATGATGATCAATTGATGGAAATGAGCGATTATTGGGATTTGATTACCAGGCATTCATCCGTGTAGAAGCATTGCAAATTTCAAGAGTCCACTGGGTGTCTGGACCTCTGTGGTGCAGATATGCCGTACAATTATAGTGAAAATGTTTGCTGCATCCTCCATATTATAGAACAGAAAGAACAGAACTATAATGTGCGAATCGCTTTCAGCACAGAATATTGTTGCCTGACTTGTGAAAAATGATTCGGGCACAATTCATTCATAGTGAATCCCCAAAGGTTTTAATACAAGATTTGACCAGAGAATATGACACTATTGTTCAAAAGTTTGGGGTCAATAAATGTATACGTTTATGCAGCAAGAATGCATTACATTTATATAAAAAAGTGAGAGTAAAGATTGTTATAAAACATTTATTTTTCAAATAAATGCTGTTGTTGTAACGTTTCTACTCAAAGATTTCTGAGAAAAAAAGACACGCTTTCCACAGAAATATTAAGCACAACTGTTTTCAACATTGATAATAATAAGAAATGTTTCTTGAGCATATTAGAATGATTTCTGAAAGATAATATGACACTGAAGACTGGAGTAATGGCTGCTGAAAATTCAGCTTTGCCATCACAGGAATAAATTACAATTTTCAACATATTCAAATAGAAAAATAGTTATCTTAAATGGTAATAGTATTTCACAATATTACTGCTTTTATTGTATTTCCAATCAAATAAATGCAGCCTTGGTGAGCATTAGACACTTTTAAAAAAACATTAAGAAATCTTACCGACCCCAAACTGTTGAACAGTAGTGTATTTCGTCCCTCAGTTTGAACACAAAACAAACAAAAATCACATTTACAGTAATACATTTACAATGGTAAATAAACAGACATGACATATTTTTATTTTATTTTAAGTATACAGCATAAGTGTTAAACCATATAATATTACAATATAAGTGTTAACATGAGATTTTGCCATGTCATGATCATGTGAAGCCAGCAAACTGTTAACTTTTCTGTAAGTAATTATGTTGATCTATGTAGGTCTTTCCTTGTATTGAAACCTGAACATTCCTTTAAGGTAGTAAGAATGTGACAGTATTAGTAAAAGAGAGGTGCTGAATGTTTTCTCATGTAAAAACATGACTCTATCATCCGAAGATGAGATCTATAATGCATGAGTGAATTAATTACATACTTATTATGATTTAATGACTTGATTAAAGTGAAAGAACAGCCTCATGTTTCTTATACAGTGCCATGTGTGGGCAAGCTGTCACCTGTCAATCAGCTAGCAGCAGGGGGTAAGTGGGTGGGTGAAAGTGAGAGGAGTGCTGTGATTGGACAGAAGGGGGAGGTGAGCAGGGGCGCGTAATGCTGCTCTGGGGTAACAGAATACCTGGGGTCCTGGATAACGGGGTCGATGGTTGGCTGTCTGTGTCTGGTTCGAGGAGGGAGGGTAAGATACTGGCTGCAACCACAGGGAGCAAAGAACAGAAATATGGCTGAATGGAGCTATTGAATATGGAGCGATGGAAAGATAAGCGAGAGAGGCAGAGATTGACGGATAAAAAAAAAAAGTGTGATGTCAAAGAGAAAGGAGAAGGAACAGATTTTTTTCCCTGCTTTCTCAAAATGAACTAAACCTTCCTACGGTTCTCTCTGTGCTGCTGGCACATCATATTTGTCACACTGAATTTCCATAATCACGTTAACTGAAAAGATGAAGGTATAAGGCAACATTCCCATTTGTGTTCCCTCTATCAGAAAAAAAGCAATCTAAGACACAAAGAACTTTTAAGGGCACAATAAACACAAGCGCTCTGTAGTGTGTTATGTGACACATACCTGTCTGGTGAGTATCTGTCTTCAGACAGGTGTTTTCGGGGGCCATAAAGCGAGGGTGCTCCTCTCACACCATGGTCTAAACTTCGACTGAAGGAGGGGAGAGAAAAGGAGAGCTCTGCTTTGACAATGAGCACCAGGAACAGAAGTGCCATATTTAATGCGTTATTTTACTATTCTGTAGATTAGATTATTTTTGCATCTAATATTTATATTTTATTTCCGCTTATTTCAGTTAACGAATACAAGTTTTAAATAGAACCGTTTATTGAACCTTTAGACAAAATATTGTTCTTTAAATAAAATAAATAAATAAATAAAGTTTTCATAAGTGTTTTATGTTTTGTCTCATAATTGATACATCAGGATTGTATGGCTCATATCATATGATATAGTACAATATATTTATTCAGATACATTTATAAAATGAATGATACATTTATTCAGATGAATGAAAATATGTAATTTGGTGCAGTTGCTAATATTAATATGGCCAAAATGTAAGGTGAAATTCTTGTAATGTAAAATAATAGGATCTTTATAACAGTGCAGACGACTATGTACATAAATTGCATATAAATATCAGTTGTTACTCTATAACTCCTAATAATATGTCTTAGTAAGATGATATTTAAATGCTTATTTTTATGATCAAAGTTTTTATATTGGGGGGACAAACATATAATGCAATGAAATCCAATGAAATCCAATGATGATTGAGAGAAGAATAAATAAACATTCCTCAAAAGTTCCCTGATGTATCATAATTGATGCTCACGTTTTATGTTTTTTTAAAGATAAATTATGTATGCATAATCAATCAATCAATCAATCAATCAATCAAGTCCAGTAAGTGTTCATCTTGAAATATTATTAACAATATACAATTTATTTTTACGTTTACTTATAAACATTTCACAGCAAAAAGACTGTGTATCTGAAGGGGGACGTTTGTACAATTATACTAAAAGGCCTTTTACTTGTTAAAAAAGTATAAAGTATCTATAGCACACTGAACCCATATTTCCCATAGAACCCATAGGATATGACCCTTTACACACAAATCACTCATTTGTGTTTTTCTGTTGTAGATTACCTTTGTGGGGGAGGAACGCTGGGTGAGCGTGAACGTGTGCGGATCATGTCTGATCGTGAACAGTGATTGGATGACATCACCTGCTCAGGTACAGACAGAGTGGAGCTCTGGAAATCCCTGCCATTGTGCCGGTAATCTGAGGCAAACACAGCGCAACAGACATTTAACAACTCAGCTCAACTCAACATTCAGTGAAATAAAGGAGCATTATAATTAATATTATCTAATACAATGGCATTCAGATATTTTTGGGTGTCCAAATATTTTTTGGGGGGAACTGTATTTTGTCTACTACACAATGACACTTTATGAACATGAAGTGAACACAACCGTTAAGAGTCCTGTCACAACGTCAGAGTGAAATGACGGTGAGGATTTTCTTTGTGATGAGTTGGGAGAGACTAAAGTTCACAGTAATCTTCTCTCTGACAATATCCTTTAATTTGATTTGTTGATTAGCATGTGTGAACGCACACAAAGGCTTGGGTAGCCCACGTGCAATCAGACATCAAAAAGATCATTCCAGAGACAACAGAAATCCCTCTGGAGTTTCATTTATTTAGATCAGATCAGGTCGTGTGTTCAGTAAGATTTAAAAATAATAATAATAATACTTTTGTTCAGCAAGAATGCTTTAAATTGATCAAAAGTGACAGTAAAGTCATATATAACGTTACAAAAATGTCTATTTAAAATAAATGATGCTCTTTTGAACTTTCTTTTCATCAAAGAATTAATCAAATAACTGTTTTCAACATTGATAATATTAAGAAAAGTTTCTTGAGCAGAAAATCAAATATCAGAATGATTTCTGAAGGATCATGTGACACTGAAGAGTGCCGTTATGATGCTGAAAATTCAGCTTTGCCTTCACAGTAATAAATTACATTTTAAAATATATTCAAATAGAAAACAGATATTTTAAATTGTAATAATATTCCACAATCTTACTGTTTTTACTCTATTTTAAATCAAATTAATGCAGCCTTGGTGAGCATAAGAGACTTTTATAAGACTACGTTCACAGTCACACTGTCAGTCTAAATCGGATTATTTGTGTATTCGATTGGAATCTGATCGAAATGATTGACTGTGTATCACAACTATTCAGGTCTGATTTGTGTGTGCTGTGGCTCTTTTTCATTTTCCACACATTTCCATCTGTGTTGGTTTCCATGGCAATGATGTTGCGTTGGTAAGACTACACCAAAAACAACATGGAGGGGGTTTGCAATGCTGTCTTAGAATAAGACAATGTGTATCTGACTGCAGCGCTGGACTAATGAAGCAGCGACAGAAACGGATGCTTTTATGAACGGCTTTATTCCATGCTGCCGTCTCTGCCGTACAGTAGAGAAAGTAAATACACATCATCACTGGACAACACAGAGATGTCTCTATTATATCTGCATGACCAGCACACTGACAACAACACTGACAGACTGAAATGGATTTCCAGAAATTATATTTGAATAGGATTTCAAGCCATATACGAATGTAGCTTGAAACAGATTTGCAAAAATCGGATGTGATTTTTTTCATGTGACTTTTAGCATTCACACTTGCTAAATATGATCTAATTCCAATATTTGGACTGACAGTCTGAACAAGGCTTATAAGTTTATAAATGAATTTGATATATAAAAGAGCACTGAATTTAATTGAAAAGTACTGAATAAAATGCTTTCAAGGACGCTCAAGTCTTCAGTTTTCTAAGTACAGTGTGGTACTAAAGCAGAGAAAGGTGACTTCGCTGTACCTGAGATAACACCAATCCCATCTTCACAGTCGTAATCAGAGAACTCACTGTCACTGATTCTCTGTGATCCTGAGAGAGAGAGAGAGAGAGAGAGAGAGAGAGAGAGAGAGAGAGAGAGAGAGAGAGAGAGAGAGAGAGAGAGAGAGAGAGAGAAGAAGGGTGGAGGAACAGATCACGAGGGACATAATGAAGAAAAGACCCTCTTAACGTGACCGTCTGTTGTAATCCACAGGACGTTTCACGTGAGGTTAAGTAATCTAGCTAGGGTCACAGCAGAGTAAACACACATACTAAACTAACATCATGTGATCAGAGATGCACCAATATTGAAATTATGATATTAACATATTTTAAAATAGTTTTAAAAACCTTTAACATTTCTAATTAATTCTAAATGAATAATTTGTATAATTAGTTCATGTGAACTAAACATAATTTGTATTTTTTAATAATTTTATAATAAAATTAGTATTTAGTTTTTTTGTATGTGGCTGATATGATGGCTGATATTATAAATACACAGTTTTGCCTAACATTATTTTTATTTTTTTGTTTCACAAAAATAGCTTTCAATAAAGCAAATCCTTCACTTTTACATTTTAATTACATTTTTAGGCTTTCTAGGCATGAAAAAATGCTTTTTACTTCTGAAAGCTTTTAAGAGTGTATAGTTTGACCTAAAGAAAAGACCCGATATTTTTATATTGGATATTATTCAACCTAAAAAGACTGATCATTTAGAAAAGCTTGTATTGGTCCATTTGCAGTTATAACTTCGAAAAGCATTAACTAACGAGTATTACATTTGTTACAGTATTTAGTAACATTTGTTAACATTTGTTATTAGAAAAACTGTTCGATGTTAGTCCCTTTTAGCTGAAGTCCATTAAATAATATTAATAGATGCAACTTTTGATTTGAATAATATATTGAGAATGACCTGAGAATATCTGAAGTGAAAACTTTTTTCCATGCTAAGGCACAGCTTATGTGAAAGCAACCTGGACTAGTTTGTCAAAGTAAGTCACTGTATTGATGATGTATAATTTGCATGTACAACAAAATGCATTTGTTTCTAATTAAATAACTTTAGGCAAGAGGCTCTTTGTATCTCTTACAATATATCCATGCCAGTTAATTTTAGTTTAAGCTGACACTTTCTCATTTGTTACCTTTCTACATTGGAAAAACATCTGCAGCTCACGATGAAACTCACATTGATAACAGAAACATACTTTGGTTCAGACCCAAATAATATAAGAACCAAGTGTGAAGCAGAGTGAGGTTTTCTATCATTTAGTTTTGAAATCAAAATAGTGAAACACAGCAAACATCAACCACAGAAAGGTTTGTGAGAGACTGGGAAAAGCGTTAGCAGTCCATACATAGATCTGCTCAGGAACAGCTATTAACTGGGCTGATTTTATATTTTTATTGGTGAAGATCAGGTCTAAAAAGGGATATAAGCTTTAAAATGAGGATTGGTGGCATGTAGCAGCAGTGATGAGCATTAACTCCATGCAAGCTGTGTGGAATAGTGGGGGTTTCTGAAGAGTATGAGGCGGAATTGAGAGGAGATCACACTTTGGACAGTGTAAAGGATAGTAATCACATTGCTAGCCAATCACATGCTAACTGGAGCAAGCAGGTCAAAGTTACCTGAGTTGTATAAATACGGGCTCTTGACTGGAAATGTGTCAGTGGTGGATAGATAGTAATATTTTTTTGAAGGAAACAAAACATGAAAATAAGAAACACATCAACAAAAACAAAAACAAACATACATAAAATGTTCTTTTGAACTTTCTACATATAAAATTTTAAAGACAAATGCATCATAGTTTCCCCAGCAATAATAAGCAAATATATAAACGTAGAAAACAGTTCTTTTAAATTGTAATAATATTTCACAATATTATTGTTTGATCAAATAAATGCAGACTTGCTGAGCATAAGAGATTGCAAACTTTTGAACGGTAGTGTTTATTTTTTCACATGTCTATGTAATACAGTGCAATTCAAATTTTATTTTATGATTTAAACAACTGGTAAATGAAACAAAATGATATTATGAATGATTGACATAAAATTAATTCTGACAGGACTGTTCACAGAAGTCGATTTACACATCTGAAAGTGGCCCTGACTGGATTTAAATATGTGATTCAAAATCTTTTGCTGTTCACACTGTGCGGGCAAAATCAGATTGAGATCACATTCAATTGTACTGTGAAGACTTTAGTTTACTATTATTAAGCAGTTTTAATTGAGTATGTTTGTGTTTATTGTAACAGTAGATGTGTGTACATACTCTGTAACCTGCGCGTTGGGCTCTCTCCATGTAGGAGACGTCTCTGCATGTAGGGTGAGGGGTTAGGCAGCGGCATAGAGGACACGTCATGTGTTTGGAGCTTATACCAATGAGGCTGATCATCCAACAGCGCTGTCTCCAGCTCTATCAGAATCTACACACACAAACACGCAGGTATGAAATACAGAGCCATTTATGATGACTTATGATGTTTTGAGTTTAAACTGCACAATTGTGCAATATTTAAAGTCTAAACTTTGCCAAGAAAGTGACAAAATACTTTTTTTTAATTGATTTTAAACTAAAACTTCTATTCATGTCTGATATTGCTGCCACAACAGTTTTCTTGCATCAAACCGAGTAAACAGTGTGAAATATTTCATTACTACGAACGTGGCATTATAGAGACATATAGTGGGACGGTGTTCCTCTCTCACCTCTCCCAGGAACTCGCTTTCTTCCTCTCGGACTCGGGCCTGGTCCCATAGCGTGATCTCCAGCATACGTTCCCTGAACTCTCGCCTGTGCACTGGCGAGTACATGAACGTCTGGTTCCACTTGGGTTCCAGAGATTTCTTCACTGTTTTCGTTCTCCTCTTGCTTTTATCGCTGAGAAGAACAGGTGAGCTCATATTTTACTGCTGCTAATATGACTTAAACTTGAGGGGTTTTAACATTTACAGTTTCACAGACCCTCACAGAGACAGCCAATCCAAGGACCCCCTCATTGAAAAAAATTATATATATATATATATATATATATATATATATATATATATATATATATATATATATATATATATATATACATACATACATACACACACATATATATATATATAATTTTTTTATAATATTTCACAACATCACTGTTTTAAAGTATTTTTGATCAAATAAATGCTGCCTTGGTGAGCATTACAGAATTCTTTCAAAAACATTTAAAAAACGCACCACCTGACCACAAACTTTTGAACAGCAGTGTAAGTATTGTTTACAAATGTTATCATTGGAGATTATAATAAAAAATCCAGGACAAAAGGACAAAAGCTGAATATATCTGAACTCTTAAGTGTAGGTACCTTCTGTCGGGGAGGAAGTAGATTTTGACGTAGGGATTCCTAGGCCGCCCGTCTTCTCGTGAAGGGAGGTCTTTGGCGCCCAGGATAGTGACAATGAGTTGATGTCCCACTTTATCGTACCATAGCTTGACCTGCAGGAAGACACGGGCTCTCTTAGGTGGTATGTAACAAAAGCTTACCCCAGAGGTTCCAGGGCAGCCCTGCAGAAGCGTCACATGCTTGGCAGAACTTTCCCAGAGCAGGTACAGCACCAGCACACACCAACTAAATCAAGCTAACTACCTCTCAAGATCAACTTTGATGATCAACTAAATTCACCACACAAAAAAAAAAAAAAAAAAAAAAAACGAAATTAAAACTATTTCTAAACACTGAATCACATAGTTTGATACCACAATGTTTCTGGGGGCTGACTTTTTGACACACTCAATATTCCAGGTTGAATACAGCTTCATTATCACAGAATCTTTTTTTGACTTGCATCTCAGTTTGTAAAAACTTTGTTTACAGTAAACATACTGTATTGCACGTACTATGGGGAAAGACACCGTCTTAACTCTAAATTAAAAGCGCTTAAAAGCGCCTTTCCCCCTTTTGAGGGAATTTGGGCTGCGTTGAATGACGACACTTTGGAGAACTACTCCAGCGTGACAGCATCTGAAGCACATGTGAAACTAGTCCAATCCTGATTGGCATTGCGCCATGATGTAGAGTGTGATGGTGCAACATGCAAGCTACAAAGGTAAGCTGGCACACAATAGCATCAGCTTCTGTTCTTCAGCAAGTGATCTGTGTGTGAGAGACTGTCATGTAAAGTTCTATGTCCTATTTGGTGTTGTTTATCCTGACAAAAGAAAGAAATTATGGCGAGTAAGAAAGCTACAAAAAGTGTGTACCTCCCTGACCCAGCCTGGGAGCAGAGCATGCATGGGCAGCTCTCGAGGGGGGGCTGCCTGTACTTACTGTGAGCAGCTGCCGCTCAGGATGTTCCTCTCCCATCTCCAGGATCACGTTCCTCGCGGTTCGGGACCTGCGTCTGCCGAGGCAGTGCGGCATCTTAAAATCATGGTATTCGCAAATGGAGCTTGCAGAAGAGGTGGAGACAGCTTCGGCCCTTTCTCTTCCATCATCTGCAGGTTCCAGCCCTCACATTTGGGATACAGAAGCCTGCTCTGCGGCTTCTTCCACCCCGAGCAAGTGCTCGATGCTTGAGTTCTTCAGTTCTGAGGAATTGGAAGCTCTCAGCATTGAGGCGGGGGAGATTGAGGATTTTCCACCCTCTTCCCCCTCTTATGTGGAACTGGTTGAGGTTGTGACTTGTGCGTGGTAGCTTGCTTTTCCATTTAGTTTCTACAGAACTTAGTTTGGCTGGCAGATAAACGCTTTCTGTTAAGCCAAGCACAACCTCAGCGCCGGGGCTTACCGTTCTTTCACAATCTCCATGTCAAGTTATTGAGATGGAAGAAGTCGTTCTCTTCCTGCTTATCGAGCCCATCAGCAAATGTGTATTCCAACATTATGGGCTCCATGGCAGCATCGGTGGCAACGGAGAGGCATTTGTGGTTGAACCTCTTGTGCAGGGTTCACCAATCTCGGTCCTGGAGGGCCGCTGTCCTGCAGAGTTTAGCTCCAACCAGCTCCAACACACCTGTTTGAAAGTTTCTAGTATGCCTAGTGAGACCTTGATTAGCTGGTTCAGGTGTGTTTAATTGGGGTTGGAGCTAAACTCTGCAGGACAGCGGCCCTCCAGGACCGAGATTGGTGAACCCTGCTCTTGTGCATCAAGGAGAGGGATAGAAAATTCCTCCTTGATTCCCCGCTGCCACCTTCTGGCCTCTTCGGCGATGCTGTAAGTTTAGTCGTTGAAAGGTTTCAGGAGATGAAACGTCAATCTGCAATGTTTAAGAGGTTCATCCCTCACTGCTCTCAGTCCCGTGGGGGTTAACAATTCCGTTGATCGTGAGTCAAATCAAGTCCTAGGACTGGTTTGTCACGATAGAGCTAAAGGATGCATACTTCCATATATCCATCCTTCCTCAACATCGGAAGTTCCTGAGGTTCAGGGGCAAAGCATTCCAGTATAGTTTTCTTCCTTTTGCCTAGCTCTATCCCCTCGCTCCTTCACGAAGTATGTGGATGCAGCACTGGCTCCTCTGAGACTCAAGGACATTTGTGTGCTCAATTATATAGACGTCTGGTTGATTTTAGCCCAGTCCCGACAGATGGCGGTTTGACATCAAGATGTTGTTCTTGCCCTCACAAGGCGCTTGGGGCTGAGGCTCAATTACAAGAAGAGCGTGTTATGTCCCCTTCAGAAAATTACCTTTCTCTGGGTAGTTTGGGATTCCACTACGATGCGGGCACGTTTGTCTCCAACTTGTATCGAGTATATCATGATGACAGTGACCAGGATCAATCTTGGCCAAGCCATCACTGTAAAACATTAAAAAATTGCTGGGGCTCATGGCAGCTGCGTCCAATGTAATATCCTTTGGCCTGCTGTACATGAACCAAGGGGTTTTCCCAGAAATAGTGGAGTTAACCCTCTGAGGAAAGGTCCTGCTGGATTTTTTAAACAAACAGGGTACGCTTTCTGTCGTCTCAGGGCCCATTCACACCTACCTTGTTTGGTCTGGATTTTCGGACTTTTCAGTTTGGTCCGAATCAAAATTACAGGTGTGAAACCTCCCCTGGACCACGGTCCGGACCAAACAGATGAAATTTGGTCTGACGAAAAGAGTGCGGATCAAACTGAACAAAGGTTTGGTTCGTTTCTAGTGTGAAAGCATTTTCTGTATGGTTCGGACTTTCAGACCATTTACAGGAAGTTCCAGTGGGTTCCCGCGTAGCCTAAACAACTGAAGAAGAATATTTATGTGCAGATCTGTCAGTCCTGCCCACAGCGTTTCTTCCAGCTGATTCGCGCACACACACACACACACACAGTCAGACATTTGTCCTGCGTCCTGCCGGCGACGATAAAATGTTCGCACAACGAGGACGTTCATTGGCAAATTTGAACTAGCCTCGAGTATAGTTGGTGCTGCAGGGAGTAATGCCATAATAATAAAAGTATAGTGGCAACGATATGTTCATTCATTCTTGTCAAAGTTACCCGCCGTCAGACGCACGTCCGTTTACAAACCAATCAATGTCAAGATGCAGCCCATATAGGTGATGACGACAGGACGCAAGTATGTCATGTAAAGTTCTTTAGTGCGCTCGCATAATTGCAATGTGAAATCAAACCAAAACTAACCAAATGTATACAATGTATCAAAACATGACCTTTGGTTCGGACCTTGGTGCGGACTTTCAGGTGTGAAAACGCCCTCAGTCTCTAGGAAATTCTTTGTGAAACATTTCATAAAAATGAGCCGGAACTCACCGAATACTTGCCACACAGACATAAGAGATGCGTTTCGACAGACAACTCACTGTCCGCTGTGGTTATCCCTCAGGCAACGCAGCTCCACTGGGGCTTGATGCCATGGTACAGGCGTGGCCGAGTCGAGTGCTTGGGTCTCCCAAGAAGGGGTCCTCAGTGCCTTAACCTCCTTTGATCAGGGTACACTCTATGAAGAGTGTTACATCTTCGAAAGCTCTATTATCAGGGGTTTCCTTCCAAGAAGTCTGTGAACACATTTATGAGATTCTACAGTCTGCGTCCCTTTGCCACACCTCCTGAATGTTTGAGAGCGGCTTGCTTCAGCCTATCAGAAGCTGAGGCTGTTGTGTGCTGGCTTACCTTTGTTGCTTCCGTGGTGCGCCATCACACACTACGTCACAACGCGTATATATATTATTATTTATATATTATTATAGTATAAATACTATAATTAAATATAAATAAAACTGCTGTTTTGAATGAACAGCCATGTTAAAGACTCCTCCCGTGATGTAACATGAGACTAGTGTGATAAACTGTCTTATAACGTTTCAGAGACAAGGTTAGTAACAAACTCTAACGACAAGACCAGACACAGGTAAACCCAGTGAGTTTTACATAATGGTCTACATTCATGATGACAATTTACATTACAAAAAAATATATTTTAGAAATGGTTTACACATATAAATTCACTCATGTTTTCACACTTGCCCAATACAGCTAATTCATGAAAGAATATCGGAAGGGCACCTTTCATGTAAATGTGATTTTGCTTTTCTTTTACAAACTGAAGGGCGAGTTTTTGGAAGAATCTGCAGTATGCCACATCAATAGATATTAAACTGCATTTAACCCAAAATATTAGAGGGGAACTACTTGTCTATGATTTCTGAAATATTGCATGTTAGGCTACATGTGAGAGGATTTGAACAGTTGTTTGTGTGCTAGTCTGGGTTGTGGAATATTCCATCCCTCATTGGCTGGCTAGGGGATGAGGGCGTGTCTACCACAAATCTCGTCCAATCAGATGACTCAAATGTAGTCACAATTTGTCACATTTATTCTAAAACTGACAGACACTTTCAAAGCCCAGCAATCCAAATCAAATAAAATACCACACAAGAGACTAAGCAACGGAAATGTTAACATAAAACAAAACATTTTTTAAACTTTGTGTGATTATCTAATTTCAACCCAAACTAGAATTTAAATGAAGCAGCTTTGAAAGTCTCAGTTGCATCTATCTGGGAATGAAATAAACTAAATATTCATTCTCAAACATGCATACTATATAGTAAATTATCATAAAAACCAAGAAGGGCAAAAACTGGAAGGTTTTGAAACATGGCGGACAACAATATGAATAAATAAATCATTAAATAATCAGATTCATCTCGCCAAAAACTATTGATTTATCTTAAAATAAATGAATTAGCAGTTAAATAAATCTAAACTTAAATGTCCTTACTTGAATAAACAATTAAAGCAAAAGTTACATGTATTCATTTATTTAGACATAATTAAATCAGTGTTAATCAGTATAATGAGGTAAAAATTTGCTTATTTATTTATTTATTAAAGGCAGTGTAGGCAATTTGTTCCAGAATTATACTTTTTTTTGTTATGCTGGTTGAAAGTCTCCACATTCTGATAGCAATCACTATGTTAAGTGCTCTAAATGTATTTATGTATATCGTCTGTAGAAGGCATAGGACCACAAAATGTTTGTCCAATCATTGCATTTGGTCAATTTATATGGAATGCCAAAGCTGACTTAATTATAAATAAATAAATAAATACATAAATAAATATACAAAGAAATGTAAAAAAGCAAAAATACATAAATAAATACATAAATAAATATACAAAGAAATGTAAAAAAGTACAAATAAATGAGTATTTATACTTTTATTTCCTTATTTATGTATAATTTTATTTTTTCACACATTTATTAATTTTTTTATTTATACATTTATACATTAATTTATTTCCACTTTTATTTATTTCCACATTTATTTATGTATATATGTTTTTATGTCTACATTTATTTATTTTCACATTTATTTATTTCTACATTTATTTATTTCCACTTTTATTTATTTCTACATTTATTTATTTCTACATTTCTTTGTCCGTATGCTAATGAGGGGGGCGTGTTTTACCTCAGACATCGGCAATCGAGCTCAGAGTGGCAGTGCTGAAGCTTTGAGGCCACAGTGACACCTTGTGGTGTGACCAAACGAAACACAAGAGGTGTGCGGACAATATCACATTTTAAGTCATGTAATATCACCCTATTAAATAGGTATACATCATCATATATGTCAAGTTCTTAATATTAATCAGTTAATGCTGTACAACAAAACAAATTATCATCAAGTTATGTTTACCACAGGTTTTATTTAACATTAATCTCATAATGACTTTTATGCAATTGTAATTGCAGTGTAAAAGCATTCTCCTCTGTATTAAGATTTTGACTTTAAATGACTTAATGACATTTGTTAATTTTATTTTACTGATAACAGCCATAGTGCCTTATTATTACAATAACTGAGTAGTTTATCGATTAATATTAAGATCATGACATATATGATGATGTATACCTATTTAATAAGGTTTGGGGGAAAAAACGCCCCTGGAAATCAATTTATAGGGGGAAATATCACCACGACCATGGGCACGACAGGTGCTGTTTGAATGGGCATGATGATGCTTCTGTGCTCCAATGCATGGCGTGAGATGCGTGGCTCACTAGCTGCGTTTACATGAGCCCCTTTTGTTTGATTTAAGAATAATTCCAAATTGATGACTTGTGATTAATCAGTATCTAAGAGCAGCATCTATGAAATATGGGTTGTGTTTTAAGCATTTTAATTGTCACCTGTTATGCATACGAAATTAGGAAACACGAATGTACACTGTGTATTGAGTCGCGTTTCAAACTCATTGTTTGCTTGCGTAGGAGTCAGTGAAATGTGCGCTGGTTTCTCTCCGCGTTCTGCGCTGGTGTGCGAGTCTCATCGACAATAAACGCAAGCCAAACGCAAGCTCTTATCAGCCCTATCCACCGCATTTACATTGTTATTAATAGTGGATACTTTCATGCGCTTCCATGTCCAACTGTCTGCTATCAGACCCATTGAAGTGCAGTTTCTGTTCATGTGTGCTATGTGTGTTAACCCTATATAGCCTACCCTACATACAGTTAGGGTGATATTACATGACTTAAAATGTGATATTGTCCGCACACCTCTTGCGTTTCGTTTGGTCACACCACAAGGTGTCACTGTGGCCTCAAAGCTTCAGCACTGCCACTCTGAGCTCGATTGCCGATGTCTGAGGTAAAACACGCCCCCCTCATTAGCATACGGACAAAGAAATGTAGAAATAAATAAATAAATAAATAAAAGTGGAAATAAATAAATGTGGAAATAAAAAAAAGTGGAAATAAATAAATGTATAAATGTATAAATAAAATTAAAAAAAATGTGTGAAAAAATACAATTATACATAAATAAGGAAATAAAAGTATAAATACTCATTTATTTGTACTTTTTTACATTTTTTTGTATATTTATTTATGTATTTATTTATGTATTTTTGCTTTTTTACATTTCTTTGTATATTTATTTATGTATTTATTTATTTATAATTAAGTCAGCTTTGGCATTCCATACATTTATGCGTTTCAATGACAACACTACAGTATTACAGTATTGTAATGCTATGTGCGTTGAGATATGAGGTAGTTTAACGCCGTTTCTGGTCTCGTGACGCTTTGAAGACTCTGCTGTGTGTGTTCATGTGTTTTGAAGGAAGGCTTTGGAGAGCACTCTGAAGGGAGGGTGGGATCTCATGCTTTCAAAGCCAACTTGCTATTGCTAGCCACTCCGAAAATTGCCTACCCTACCTTTAAATCAAATAATGAAATGCTTCAATTTGTTTGTAATATTTCATATATCCAATTGTACAATTTATTCTGTAATGTAATTACCTTTTCGTTTTTTGCATAGAAAAATTGGATTTTGTCACGTTTAATAAAACTAGGTTTACTTCCCGAATGACAAATGAAACATTTAATTATACAGTTTTGAGTACTTTGGTCCTCTATGAACACTTCTCAAGCATTGATAGTAGCTTAATTATCTCACTTCCAAGCATTTGCCCTTTCAGATCACTAGAGCTAAAAGAAACACTATAATGCATCTTTAGAAAGAACTTACTATTCTAAAACATACTCCATTACTAATGCATGCAGCAAAGCAACAGAAAGTGCTCAATGCAGACTAGGGCAATCCAGGTAGCTTCCATTGCAAAAAAACAGCAGGGGGAGGCTCCAGTCCAAACAAATTGTACCATTTGATTCTTACACAGATGTATCGAGGTCTGTGTTTTTATTAGTTGACTGCATCAGGAATAGGGTTGGGTACTGTTTGAATTTTAGTGATTCCGATTCTAATATCCATTCTGCTTATCGATTCCGATTCTTATTGATTCACAGTTTTGATTCCAATATGGTAAAGGAAAAAAAAAAGAAAAAAAAAGAAAAGAAAAAAACTTTAGATATCTGTGTCTTTGCAAAACATTCTGAATACCATGAATGGTAACACTTTGTTTTAGGGTTCAGTTCACACTTTGAACTAGTTGCCTATTAGCTTGCATATTACTAGGATATTTTATTAGTACTTATAAAGCACATAGTAATGTCTTATTCTGCATGACAAAAGTTATTCAGTCAAGATCAGTGGGTGATTTTCTTTTTCTTTCATTTCATTTCTTTCTTTGATTAACAGTATTGACAGACAGCAGCAGGTTTATTAGGCTCTCACTTTACGACTTTACGACTTAATGCACAGATCCAATATACTTTTACACGTGTTTTCTTTCTCAACTGTTTACTTTCACTTAAGACATAACTGACTGTGTTTGTTTAAGATGATGGACCATATTTTAACAATCTAAGCGCATGGTCTAAAGCGCAGGGCGCAAGTTCACTTAGGGCGTGTCCAAATCAACTTTTGCTAGTTTAACAACGGGAAAAATGGTCTAAAAGGGTTGTCCCTATTCTCTTAATGAACACTAATGAGTGGGTGTGTTTTGGGATTTACGTGCGTTAAACCAATCAAAGTAATTTGGAATTTGGAATTTGATAGTGGAAAGACCGAACGCATCTCCAGAGCGCAAACGGATCTGCTTGTGCGCGAGGTAAAAGTGCGCAAGCAGACCATCTACGGGACAAGCCGGATTCCACCATATCTTTATGTACACAATAATAATCTTTTACATTGTAATCCTTTTATTTTAAATATTTGGCATGTTTGTGTGCTGCTGTGCGTCCCTGTGTGTTTAATAAGCAGAGTGTACTCGTGTTGTGGACCCGCCTATAGGCGCACATTATTAACGCGCTCATTAAATAACAAAACAAATAAGTCTATTTCTGTTGCCTCAAAATAGCAACGCGCCAACAATGCGCCAGAACACACCTCGTTTTCAGACCAGCACGCCCGTGGGCGCAAATGCATTTGCTATTTAAACAACGTGGCGCAGGACGTGAAAATGATAACTGCATCAGACTGAAACTAGCAAAAAACACTTACGTCGCTGCATTGCGCCGGGTGTAAGATAGGGCCCGATATTTTGACAACATTTTGTGTGTATTCGTCAGTTCAAGCGCAAGAAGACGTGAAAGAGAACTCAATTTAGTATTCATGCACTATATGAGAGGTGAAATTTTGTGCACGCGCTCTGGATGTGTCCTGCACGCAAGTGCCGAAATGAGTTTTATTTCGTATCTTCTTGCTCTTGAATGGTTTCGAACCACAGGAATCGATAAGTGGAATAACACATTTTTTTTAACAAGTATCCTTGACCTAAAGTATCCGATTCCAGAAATTTAATTTGTTTTTGCCAACCCTAATCGGGAAACAATAGTCTGAAAATCTAACATCACAATATCAAAATTTTCGAAAACTACAGCAACAACTTTTGGAGTTATTACAGTTAAATGAGAAATCATTAGCAAGTGCTATTAAAGAATTAGTTCACTTAAAAAGGAATATTCATCATTTACTCTCCCTCATATTGTTCCAAACATTTTTTCTCTGTGAAACACAAATCAATGTTTGTTTGTTTTAAATACTTGGCACATTAAGATGTCACTGCAGTTGTTTTTTTTGTTGTTTTTTTGTCAATTATGTCTTGTGTGCATAACATGCCAGGTTTAAACTACTTCTTTTTTGTTCCATAGACGAAAGCATGTCATATGGGTTTGCCTAAACAGTAGTCATTTGGTACAATTTGTTTATTTATCTATGAAGTTTAGAAAAATGTTCTACATTGGAAAATGCAATATTATCTTGAAAGTGTGGCAATTAACATAGTGTATCTCTTCATTATAACACAGAACATAATATTTGATAGTACTGATACAAAACGGGCCTCTTTGGCATTGATTTTATTTTATTGTACTAAAAATTTAAACTAGCAACATGCATTTCATACAAATCATTTCTTTAAAATATAATGCAAATATAAAGTTCCATGTTACATGACAAAGAATGAAAAATTTCTGTCTAAAAAAATCTGTTTTTTAAATTTAAAGAGACTTAATTTAGTAACCTACACTAATTACAAAATCATGCCACATTTAAAAAGAGGGTAAAACAAATGTCTCTTTAAACTATTAAAACAGGTATGTAATTCATGCAGAATATTTCAAGCCTCAGCAAGATGGTCTTTCAATTAATTAAGCAAAAATCAGACTGTAATAATGAAACTGCTCTTATGAATTGTGGTTATAAATTGCAAGGGCAATGACATATTTGGGGGGGGAAATAAAAACTGGACAAAAGAGCAAGGGGGAGAAACTTGGAATGCTGCCGTTTTCCTGCAGTGCATTTTCCAAATAACGCACAGAGAGAGTAATGAAGGATTGATAAAGACTGCCAGAAATGAAAGAAAAGATTAAAAAAAGACTGAGCAGAGAAAGAGAGAGAGAAGTCTGACGATGTTACCTGGACCCTAGGGACAAAAGGCGTGGTTCTTCTACTAAGGCATGGACTCTGGATAAGCAAAATTAACAAAGAAAACAAAAGCAATACAACTAAACCAAAACTGCACAGTGGCACACAAATTAAAACAACCCATCTGAGAAGTAATTTAGCCTAACAGAGTGACAGCTCTTATTCATTTATCAAACTGCTTCATACTCAAACATTGCGAGAATCTTAAAGCTGAATTAACCTTAGGCTCATGTGTGAGTCCTGAATAGTGTCAAAAGATGATTCTTATAATGCAATGTAAGTATGCTTATATAACCACAGTTGACACATGTTGGTATGTACTGTACATCTTGTGTAGAATACCTTTCAACTTTAAATGCTTTATAATGTTTCTCAATAATGTATACAGTCAACAACAACATGCAGCAATGATCAGTATATGTGTGTTTTAGGATAAATCTCCCACATTCCAAACAAAAAGAAAACAAATGTACAACATAGCAACCCATAGCAAGATAGAAGAACAGATACACTTCAGCACAAAAACAGGGGGAAAAAACACTTCTTTTACTATTATTGTTAATCTTTTTAAACACAATCTCTCCACATTTAATATATTCCCAATTGTTGCTACAGCTCATTTCCCTATTAAACAATTAAAAGGAACAATAATTGCTAATTGTTTCCTATGCCTGAAGCAATTTACTGTACTGTATGAAAGCACTAACACCTGGATGAAACTTACCTCACAGACGTCTCAGGCGTACAGTTAGGACCACTGATAATGCACACTGTGTAAATTATTCATACGCTTCCCCTGAGTTTCAAACTGCCATTAAGACTGAGGTTGATCGTTAAAGTAGACTGAAAAAC
>NC_139974.1:25850028-25943028 GCF_963993115.1 Abramis brama
TTTTGCTGTATATTGCCATCAAAATAAGTTTAAATGCATCACTGATATATTGCCCAGCTCTTCAAAGTTAACATGAGCATCTGACCATTTTGGTGCTAGACTCTTAATGGCTGAAGGTAGAAAAATGTCTAGCATTTTGAAAGACACAAACAATAATTAACAATAATAATTTCAAAGCATGTCAAAATGTTCTCCTAAAGCACAGACCTGAAGCAGGATTTTCATTTCAAATCATGAATGTTGAAGTTTCTGCATGTGTGTGTGTGCGTGTATGTGAATATAAGCATTCATATCTTGAGCTACCACAGGCTATCCTTCTTCATAAGCCTCCATTGTCAAAGAAAATGTGCTCTGTGTCCCTGAAGTGACATATTGAGTAATAATCCATCACCCGCTTTAACTCACCCAATGGGCCGTGAGACCACCAGCTCCACCTGGGGCTCTGGCTTGGATTCTAGAATTATATTGTAAACTTCCTTGAATGTGGCTCCCTGCAAGACCCTCCCGTTCCACTCCAGAACCTGATCACCTGAGGACAGATACAACACAGGATGTCCACAACATAGAATATTATCTCCACTTAAAACAACATACTTTTAATTTTACTACATCGTTTACTCACTTTTATGTCATTCTAAAACCATGAGACCTCCATTGGAAGACCATGAAACCAAAACTTTAACGCTTCAAAATATTAATAAAGACATCGTAAAAGTAATCCACATGAACCGAGCGGTTTAATCGAAACACAAATGAAGATATTTTTAATAAAGTTAACAGATTTCTGTCCCTCCACTGAAAGTCCATTCCACCAAAATTAAAATATTAAAATTGTAATAAAACTCATATAGACATTGTAGAAGTAATCCATATGAACCGAGTGCGAGCGGTTTAATCAAAGCACAAATTAAGATGTTTTTCATAAAACCAAAGAGATTTCTGTCCCTCCATTGAAAGTCTATTCCACCTAAACTTTAAATATACTAAATTACATGAAGATATTGTCAAAGTAATTTAAGAGGGTGACAGAATTTTCTTTTCTTTTCATTTGTGTGTGCGTGAGCTAACATTTTAAGTAAAAAAAAAAAGCTTGATTTTTAACTTCTTTTGTCATATATACAGTGGAACCACAAAATTCAGCAGGATTGTAGAAGCAGCAGCTTCTACAATAATAGATAAATATGCTAAAGTACTGAAAGAAATGTGTTTAATTGTGATTTGAACAGAAGTATTCACCTGGTCGTAGATGGCCGACAGTGTCTGCCAGACTTCCTCTCTTCACCTTGGTGATGAAAGCACAAAGTCTGCCAGACTCTGTCATCTTCCCTCCCACGACCTGCAGCAAAGACAAAAGGCAATGAAATTTCTTTAAAATATGTTTCACATGAAATTGCAATTTTTCCAGAACAAAGGGTCTGAAAGGTGATTATTTTTCTGGATTTTAACTACAGAAAGTTTGACCTCTACCATAGAGAAATGATGATGATCCCCAGGCATCAAAACATTACAACACCGTGCGTGCTAATACTGTGGGGCGAGTTTACTATGAATGAACTGATAGCGTTGCTTATTTGCATGCATTTTCTGTATACCCCATTTACTACAGAAACTATGCAAATCAGACAACAAAGCAAACACACCCACAAAATGAATACTAAATACAGTTTGTCCAGGGGAAATTGCTCCCTATTCACAGAAATGTACCCAGATAATGGCTGAAAGACAGTGAGTGGGCAAACTTTCAGTAACTCAAGCACTATATAAGCATAAATAGTGCCCTTTGTGGGAATGGGTACTGTTTTAAGTGTAATGGGCCATCAGTAACCAATTTATAATACAAGAACTCAAGCAAAATTCAGTCCACAATATTTTGACAAAGGTCAAAGTTCAAATCATTAGATAAAGTAAAACCTGCAGTATTGCATATGAAGCTGATCAAGTACTTGCTGAAGTTCTCTTATGATTGAGGTTTATTTGCATGACTTTTAATGGGTGAACTCTGACAGTGTTTGGGAATCTCTTACCTTGAGGCCCAGCAATGCCCCCGTGTCTCTGGGCACTGTGCCATCTTTCATCCGCTTGTTTAGCACTATCCGCCCTATTAGGCGCTCTCCATCTTTGGATGGTTGCCATGTCACCGGGTGCTATGGGGTCAAAGTGATAATACACCTTTGTTTTTTATACAAGCATTCACTCCGCACATTACACACACACACATACAGGCTCAGGGAAATTAGAGGAGGAGGGTGAACTCTTACTTGCTGTGAAGACACAAACCATCCCAAGGTGTTACTTAAAAATAAGGCATTGTTTTTAAGGCGAAATGAAATACATTCACACAACCTTTTTTACTTTTGTAATCGTATATTCTAATGAAACAGGATATAAAAAAAAAAAAAAAAATGTAGGATGGTATTTGATTTTGGTTATTGAGGATTGATCGAATCATGACAAAAGTGGGCCTTATAGACCAGAATGGAGTTATCCATCTTTTTTTTAATCTTTGGATTAACATGCGCAGATGATAAGACCAGGAACACACATTTCATGTTGACTTTAAAAGGATATTTTTCTTAATCTTGTCATAAGGAATTTATAAAAGCAATAAACACCATAACATTTACAGTATTTAAAGAAATAATTCACACAAAATTGAAGATCCTGTCATCATTTTCTTTCATAAACCAATCTAATAAAGAAGAGCCTGAAAGAGTTCCCATCCTCTGCAGTTCTCAAATCTAATATACACTTAGGTTCATTTCAAATGGTGCATCAAGACATACAGTGCCACATTTGATATAAATTACATATAATATCATCTTTTTTTTATTATTGTATCTTGACACATTTGAATTGAATGAGACTTAAAAGCTGCTAGGAGGGTGAAGATAATCAGCGATTAACATTTACATTAAATTTTTACTTTTGACTTTGTAAAAATAAGTGACTTGTTCCTCACTCAAAGCTATTGTATGGCTTCAGAAAACTTGGAAAATATAACATGATTTGTATAGACCACTTTGTGGTACAGTACATATTTTTGCCATTGTTTGAGCCTGACAGCCTCAGTCGCCATTATGAATAAAAGCATCCTGCAGTACATCTTCTGTTGTGTTCCACAGAAGAAAAAAGTCATACAGGTCTGGAACGGCATAGTAAATGATGACAGAATCTTGGAATTTGCTAACAGCATGAAAGTAATTGTCTTCAAAATATTTGTACACCCTGTAGGGGTCGGTTTGTGCGTTCATCAAGTACAGACACAATAGACAGGACAGGGTTAGAGGTATCAAGCACACTATTCTGTGGACAGCAACTCACAGTATTGAACTAGATCAGCAGTTCTCAACTGGTGGATCAAAACACTGTTCTGATAGGGCAGATATTAATATATTAAAGCAATAAGCCCAAAGAAGCAGTGGTTTACAGTGATTTTAGAACAGTTATAGGCACAACGCGAAGCAGAGTTGTACAGTAGTATTGATGTAATGTGTGGTGTGTGTTTATACAGCATTGTACATGTTAGAATGTGACTCAGCCAATCATAATCATGGCGCAGAACTATCCATTTGAGTAAAAACAAAATTAAATGCAAAGAACCTGTAGTTGGCTTGGTTTGTAGTATGGGACGCAGACAGCCCATTTTCAATTCAAACAATAACAATATAGATTGACCAAGGTTTAAAAGAGGATAGAAATCCACATATTTTGTTTTTATTTTTACATAAAAGGCTGTACATTCAATCAAACTTCGAAGTTTTTGCACAATTTTTTTATTTTTAGCATAAAGTCTTCACTCACTTGGTAAAAGTAAAATTTAGACAGATTCTAACCTGGACAGGTTGTTATTACACAAGAGTGTTACAAAAGTGTTCAGTGACAAGCGAACTGTCTGTCCAACCTAAATGCGAAACAGTCAGAAGATATTTAATGTTTAATATATATATAGAGGGGAATTTTGGACAAAATAAGGATTTATTGTCTTTAAAGAAAGAAAAACCAAACCATTAACAAAAAGTCTCATTACTTGTTGTGGTTAGAATTTGAGACAACACCCAAATTTACATGCTTGTTGCTTCATCGCATTGCACAAGGTTCAGACTTAGGGCCAGATTTACTAAAAAGGGTAAATTAGTGTGAGATTTCAATTCCAAAAACTGCTGATGGGAGTAGAAAGTTCTGCGCGTGATCTACTGACGATGCACAAATTAAAGAACACAGACGCAGCCGGATCATTTCCATAATGACCAACGCAATCTACGAAGAGCAGCGCAAATTAGCGTCTGGTTTAAGACAAGCTTTTTTGGGCGTTAAATAATGGTGCAAATAACAGTAAATTGACTAGCGCAAACCTTAGTAAATCACCTTGCATGATTCATTTAAATACTCTCCTCCCATAAATCCCTCAAATGCATATGCAATAAGGTCAGCCGCAAAAATAACCCTGTCCACGCCTTTTTAGCGCAAATTTTTCACTGCGTGTCTTTAGCAAATCCTGACAGTAGTTTAACGCCAAAAGAGGGTTTGCGCTGGCGCAAAATGATAGTAAATCTGGTCCATTGTGTTAAATAAAAATAAACACATTTTTGAACCAGTTGAAGCAAAACCAGTTGAGAATCACTGATCAAGATCAATCCATTAACCAAAGACAAAAGCAAAGTAAACTGCTCTCACACCCTCAAGCTGTATGGATGTAGCAAGCTACTTCTATTCACTACAGTGAAAGACATGGGGAACAAACAAAAACAAAAGACAGAACAGGAAAGGGTAGCATGAAGAATGAGACAGTGAAAAGGGGAAAAGAAAAACAACTGCTTAGTGCAAGATTGATTCCCACACTAGTCTATCCCTGTGTTTAAGCTGAGACTGAAGGATTGTGTGGAAAAAATCATGTCAGGAAAATCCCAAAGGAGGAAACAGTGTGAGAAGGTAACATGACCAAGTGAGGAAAAACAGGTTTGCAATCAGAATGGAGCGTCTGTCCGCATCGAGAAGCATGCAGCATATGGAGCACACAGTGCCAGGAAGTTTGTCATTCATCTTTCTGTGTGTTAGGATGCGCTACGACTTTGCAGCCAGAAGACAGTGGAGCCAAGCAAACAAGAGGGTTCTCCTCTCTCCTGAGAGGCACGGTTAGAGTAGAAAACCCTCTAGGGGTGGAAACAGACAGTGAGTGTGTCGAGCAGGTCAGTCACAGGAAGCGTCGTCTCAGTACCTTGTCGCTATGGCTATGCTCCTCGTTTAGCGTGGTGCTACTGCACGTGTCAACCCCTGAATCTTTGACCTGCGGCTCGCACCACTCCACGTCTTCGTCGTGGGAGCGCTCCCAAAATCGCACCACTGTCTTTTGCCTCTCAGACAGGGCATAACTGGCGTCCAAAAAATATGCCTGCTCAATTGTTTTTCTTTTCCCCCTTTGAATGTTGCCTAAATGTTATGGATGATATAAAAAAGGAGAAGAAACAAAACATGCAGAGGTGAATTAAACGAGGGGAAATGGGGTGAGAGGGTCAGAAGCCTCACCATAGACATTGAGGCGGCCTCGCTATGCCAAGACGCATGGTCCCACCAGTGACCATCCATATCTCCTGAGGACAGCACAGTGAGAGGACACACACTTGTATAAACAAGAAAAAACTTATAGTGTCAAATTTACAACATTCATTTACTCGCACACTTTCACATTCTTACAGCTCTCTTAAAGGAATAGTTCAACAAAAATTAACATTCTGTCATCACTTTCTCACCCTCATGTCTATCCACACCTGTATAACATTCTTTCTTCCTTGAAACACAAAAAGAGATATTTTAAAGAATGTACAAGCCATTTTTTGTTTCATGCAATTACAATGCATGGGGAATGAATCTAAGTTTCAAAAAGGACATTTGTGATAGAAATCGCAATGCCTGAATTATGATATATCTATCTATACGCTTAAAGGCAAATCACATCATCGTGTACCAAATACCAATAGATGTAAAAAAAAAACAAAAAAAATCTATTTTACAGAAATATTATGATTAAATAAAGTAACTTATTATAACATAAATATGAATAAAATAAAATAAAATGCCATGTATCATGGCACCTTGATGTATTTTTTTCTACAGGTAAAAAGTAGCACCACGCTACGTTTCCTTTCTGTCATTCTCTCCATCTCTCTCAGTTTAATGGGGAAGTGAGTGTGAGTGGATGTATGCCCGCTTCTTACAGTCATGTGACACAGGCCAGCTAAATATATCAGGGGTGTTTTAACAAACTTTAAAAAAAGAACTGAAAGTGTCTGAAAGTGATGCAGAAACACACGTTTTGCATTAATGTCATTTTTATTCAGATTTTATACCAAAGAACTAGCTTAATATATCGATACTGCAGTATCAGTGTGCCCATCCTTGTTCAAAAATAAACCACAATTCATTTATTAATTGAATTGGAATGATAAAATCAAGAATTAAACTCACAGACTCAATGATTTGGTTACAGTGATTAAGAACTCACTGGATTTGAAGATTATCAATGAAAACTTGGGTCTGTTGCTTATACAAAGCTATCGTATGACTTGGAATATGATGCAAAAGTCATACGGACTACTTTTATTGGCCTTTTATGGTCCCCATTCATTGTAATTAATCTTTAAAAAAATATTTTTTGCATTCTACACAAGACTGGAAGTCATACAGGACTAGAACAACATGAGGGTGACTAGCCTAAATGATGACATAATATTAATTTTTGAGTCAATTATCCCTTTAAATTAGCATATTAGTAATCAATATTACTTTTCTTTATACACACATTTAACTTTTCAAAAAAGGAAATGTAAAGAAACAACAAATACAGATATTCAAAGGTGTATAGTGTTAAATAAAAGCATAAACCAAAACTACAAAAAAAAAACAAAAAAAAGACAGCTTCTATCAGCTTCTTAGTTTAACATCTGACGGTTAGTTTTCCACTGAAGTAAATCACCTGACTCCCATATATCTAGACAGCAGCATTTCAGTTTTTAGTTAAGAAATCTATATCTGGTTGGTTACACACAGACATTAAAATCAAGTGCTTAAATGACATTTAAAACACACTGATATTGCTCTTTGCTGTTGCATAATGTAGACTACATAATACCATAAAATGCATACTATTTTGTTGTAATGTTAAATTTTGATAATCAGATATATTTAACATATTATAGCCTACATCGTGCAAAAATGAATAAATTAACAAATATTCTCCTTGCATTATCATTGTAACATAAGTACCATTGTAACATAAGCATTACTTTTAAAAGTAAAGTTTTCCAACTGTAACATTTCAATTGTCATTATGCCTAGAATAATAATTATCTGAATTATCTCAAGTATTATTGTACTGATACCTTCTTACCAGTACAAAACAAAACTGGACTGGATTCATTTATGTAAACCATAATCATAGGATTCACTTGAAATGTGCAAAATAGTTATTTAATTGTGACTGTACCATCAGTACAGAAGAAACAGTATCTTTGATTAAGAAACCAAGCTGTAGTTTAAAGATGAAAAATATGGCCATTATGCATCAATAACTTTAACAGCCAAATTCAGTGCAATATCACAACAGCACTATAATAAATGGGGGAAAAAAAACCTGTATTCTACCATACAGCATAGAAACATAATATTGCAGAAGTCTGATTACTGCCGCTAACATTGCATCATCCTGCTCCCAATTTCCCAACCAACAAGCAGTGATATCTGTATTCTACCATGAAAAGAATGAGCATTGTAAAAGCTTACTTCAGTAGACATTACTTCTGCTTTAACATACACCATGCCTCACAAACCAGAAGCATTTGCCATCGGTCACATCATGTGTAGACCGTCCCCAGCGTCTTCAGGAAAAAAATAATCTGTTCTGTGTAGTCACAATATATTGTTGATAATCCGTCTTTGCTACACCACCTCTTCCAAATCTTGGCAAGTTAAAGTTCCACAAAGCTGATTTACTCAACCACGTCCACCAAAACTCAAATGCAGCTCTTCAAGTCACACTTGGGTCAGTACTCAAAGATCTGGCAAATCCCCTTCAAGGAAGATGTCACACCACAATGTTTGCCATTTTTTATTGCCTCTCACTGTGTAGTTCTTTCCCTCTCTCTCTCCTTGCACTGAGATGGAGTTCATGCCTTAGAATAATGAGCTTACTGTTATTCTTGTAAGCCAGCTCAAACACCCTGCCCTACATAGTCCCCGCATCACTACAGACTGTTTCCCTGAGTTTGCCGGGCTGATCTCTGACTCAGAGAACCCCTACAGCTCGCTCTTGACTCCTTAGCAGCAAGCATTGGCCTCAGTCATCTGCACAGAACCAATAGTCCCATTCCTTTCCTTTAGATTTTCCGACCTTCTAGTTGGGGGTTTTACATGAAAGTGACAGTTCAGAGAGAACAAATAAGTTGGTAAGAAGTATCCACTCATTTGAGACTGAGGAATACTCCAAAGCACACAGCAGCAGAGTCATCCCCATTCATTAAAATATCAACTTACCACCATTTTCCCTGGCTTCACACAGCGTAGCGTCTCGGTGTGCACCTCCACCAGTTTGCTACTTTGACCAAATCCTTTTCTCTTTTCGCAGATGGGGAGGGAATTGAATACTTTGAACCAATCAGGTTGGGTTGTCACTGACTGATTGACGTGTGTCCAATGGCACCCGATGGAAGGATAAGCTTGTCAGAGATCAAGCTCCTTCCTGTCTACAGTCAAGAGGTGTGCCACGCTTATGAGGTCAGACAAGAGTGATTGGATGTCTGCTACATTTGTGGCAACTCTAGAGTTTAAAGTTGGCTGTTGGATTGAGAATTTTGGGAAACAGTCATGGCCTCAAGAAACACCAAAATGGTTATCACACTAATCCAACAAAACCAAACAACCGTTGGGATTTGGAGTTTGTTGGTGTTTATTGGGGAGGTGTGAACTAGCCATTAGATAGCAGACTGAAACAGAGAGACAAAGAATGAGCGTGGTTGAAGGTGGAAGCAAGTGTGTCTTTGGGACGTTCTTTAAAATTCTGCTCCACTGTAGTCTCTTGAGTGCATTAAGTAGCTGTGATGTGACCACTACATATGCACTGGTGCAATTTCACTTTCTGACTTTGACATGGAAGTGACCCTCTACAAGTGCCATCCACCGCAAAGCTGCTGGAACTCCCTCTCCCTACCTCTGCAGATGGAGGAAAGGCTCTGGGGAGCTCTCTCTCGAGACTGCTCCTGTGCAAAGAGGCTTATCCAATTGAGCTAATTGTGACCCTGACAACATCAGAGCTTTTATGGTAGGGGCCAGAAACACATGGCATATCTTGCATGATAAAAGAAAAAGCAGGAAGAGGAAGGACAGGTACTTCACAGATAGTTAAGAAAGTAGTATTCCATATCCCTTCCTGGTATCCTAACATGGATAATAAGCACCCAGAGAAAATTGTAACATTTGCTGAAACCCTCTGATATAAGCAATGATCAATGAGAATTTCAAAGAGTAAAGTTGTGTTTTAGACATCCAATCTGCTGTATTCTCATTTCAAATTGACCCTGCTCTTAATGCATCTCAAGCTGTTGTACCTCTAAAGGTAAAATTTTAGCAAATTTTTGGACAGAGTAGTACAATGCAAGACATTGCACACCAGGGGCCGGATTCACAAAACATTCTTAAGAAAAAAATTATTCTCAACTGCCAATTTCTTCTTATTTTCTAACTCAAGAAAAAAGATAAAATATTTTGTACTCCCAAAAACTTTTCTTAAGAATGTTCTTGTCTTTTTTTCTTAAGATCCAATTGAAGTATTCATATTCTCAAAAAGAATGTTCTTAAATGCCTTAAATACCTAAATGTAAGATGTTTAATGATTTTACTGGGTTGTATCAAATTTTAAGCATTAAACATAACACTAGCTAGCTAAATATAATACATATTATTACTAGTGCCATGAATGTGGATGAGTACTCTTAAGTGACACAGATCGAACCTTTGTGTGTATATGATGTGCTCATTCAAGCTAGAAATAGGAGGCAGCACACACAGATACAGGACACATTGACTCTAGAGAGCGCAAGAAAGATGGAGCGCAAATGAATGGAAAAAACTGCTGCATCTTGATACACGGAGCATATAAAACTCGACGCTGAGTGATTAATTCCCGCCAAGCCAGTCGCGCTTGCGCGCTTGTTGTGAAATCTACGGTAATCTTCAGGCAGCTCAATAGACGAGCTTTAAGGTATTTTTCATTCGGTGAGTCTTCAACAATACCCGACTACACCAAATAACACCTTTCATTTTCTTCTTAAGTAAAAAATATTTGTGAAATTCTTAAGAATTTTTCAAGAATTGCACTTAGGAACATTTTTACAAACTTCTTAGAATTTATCTAAAGAATTTTATTAACTTTTTTCTTAAGAAGATTTTTGTGGATCTGGCTCTTGATGCATAGTTCTGTAATGCATTCTGAGTGCTTAATTTGCAGTCCAAAATAGTGAATCTATCTAAGCACCTAAAAGTCAGTGGCAATGATGAGCTGTATGAAAATAATGATAAAACGGAAACTGAAATACTGAAAAGGGTCATGTATATTATGATTTTTCCCTTTTGACATGTTTCAAGCTGGCAGACCACAAAAAAAAAAAAATTACTTGTTACTGAAAAATTGAAAAATGTCTATGCACAATGTATGTCCCAGGCTAAGGTAAAGTAGGTATGTACATTAACAACAATTTGTATCAAATATAATGCATACATTTAAATATAAATTTCATTTTAAAACTATGTGGTGCCGCAGGTTTCTGGAGTCACTGCTATTGAGAACATTCAAATGAAGTGCACATAAATTCTATAGAAAATAATGCTTTCGAATTTTAGAAAGTACTGTTCCATTCACCAGACATGTCCGATGTGCAACCCCATTTACGCATCTCTTTCTGTTAAATGCTCCATCAGAGCCTTCCCAAGTGTAAGGCTCCTTCTTCCAAAAGTATTTTATACATGCTGAGGCACTAATTGCAATTATTTCATGTTGCAATAATTTTCCTTTGCTCCATGGGTTTTTAAACCATTCCTGAAGCCTTCCCAGTGCTGCACATTTTAAGTGTCGCCTTTTGACAGATCCAGTTTAGGCCATGGAATACTACACAGCTGTGTTAATTCAGGTGTGTTAAAGGTGCTCTAAGCAATGTTGGGTGAAGTATTGTCAAACAAAACGGAGGCTAGCTCGACCCTCCCTCCTCCTCATCCTGTCCCCTCCCCCTCCCTTCCGTGCTTCCTGAAACAGTCATGAACCATTTAGAAAAACCAAACTGGATTTACGCACCTGTCCAGCAAAAACAGAGCCACCTGAGTTTCGGATTGGAAGCCCTTCTGCCGGCAGAGTTCTCGCCACCTTTTGAATGCTTTTCTGATGTAAATTCGGGACTTCGCGCGTTCCTTCTTCTTTGTTATTTGTTCATCGGAACTTCGTCTCTTTGGTCGTGTGTCGGCCATATCAAAATTCTCAAGAACATAAATTTTTTTAACGTTAGTTGTTGTCGTTGTCTAGGACATCTCTCCTCTAGCTAACTTCTCTCTTCATGCTTATCTCTCCTCCACACCCCCCTTCATGTGCACACGCACTAACCCCCCACCCCCACCCCCAAATCATTCTTGTCGGTTATTGGCTGGAACACTGTTTGTTATGTTTCGTGGCCAAGGCTGGGCCAGTTTGTTTTTCTTGCCGTTTGTGGAGCCTGGGCTGTCTACAGAGACAGCGTTTTTTTTTACAGTGTGTTCAGGAGACAGGCAGCTAGCGGATAGTGAGGAGATGTTTGCTGTATGCGACAAAAAAAATGTTTGGCCTAAAAAACGTGACATTGCTTAGAGCACCTTTAAATAAAGAAAATGTCCATAATGTGCAGTGCTGAGGAGACTCAGTTTGAACCCTTTTTTGAAACCCTCAGTTTTGAAACCCTGTCAGAATGACTATTGAAGAAACATGATGTGCACGGCTGAAAAAGGCAATTTGGTGATGCATTTTAATTATTCAACAATTTAAAGATTCTAAGATTCACATTAGCTCATATACTTGTCAGGATGTACTAGTAAATAGCACTCCTAAAAAACACCAGTATAAAGTACTGTATGTTTTGCACGCTTAGACATGGAATGCTGATTGCTGGTTTGCTGCTCTCCAGGATGTGAATTGGGTGTGCTGGTCGACCAACTTCACCAGCACTAACCAGCATAAACCAGCCTGGACACTGTACACACGCTGCCTGGTATCGGTTGTTGGTATCAGAGCATTTTTACGAGTACGAGTACATGAGCTCAATATCCCTAGTTTCTTTATCAATGTCATCACCACAGGTTAGATATAAATCTGTAAATAGCAAAACAAACAGACAGGCATATCTTTGTTCTAGTTCATTTGGTGAATCCATTGGTTAAAAAAATCCAGGCTGGTTTATGCTGGTTAGTGCTGGTGAAGTTGGTCGACCAGCACACCCAATTCACATCCTGGAGAGCAGCAAACACTGACAACAGAGAGTATACTGGGGATAAAAAAGAAGGCTGTCTATTAAGTAAATGTATCTTATTAGTGGAATATTAAACAAAATATATTAACACCTATATAGCTGTGGTGCATGAGCTGATCAGAGAAGAGAGATCAGAGAGAGAGAGAGAGAGAGAGAGAGAGAGAGAGAGAGAGAGAGAGAGGCACTTCTGTTGAATGCAAGAAGTTCCATGAACACAAACATCCAAGGCGTGCCCCGAAAACCAACGTATCAGACAGCGTGCAAATACTGAATTGAATTGTCTTTCACGTCTTGAGCTTGAACGGACGAATTCACACAAAATTATGTAAAAACGTCTGTCTTGGCGAGTATCCTAGTAAACAAAGTCGGTTATATCTCAAGTCAACGTAGAGAGTATATTCAAATGGTGTCCGTGCGTTCGGTCTTAAAGGAGCAGCAGTCTAATAAACCTGCTGCTGTGTTTTAATGTTCAAACACTGTTTAATGTTCAATCAAACAAAGGACAAATAAATTACTCACTGCTCTTGACTAAATAGGCTACCTTTTGTAACTTTACAAAAATATCCATCTATATTTAATTTATACAGTAATGAATATGCAGTGTTTTTTTCACATTTGATTGATTACTGTAGTTTTTGTAGTAGTATCAAAACTGAAATAAATAATTGATATTTCACTTGTGTCTAAACATTTGTACCACTGACCCAATCCTCAGCACTGAGCCCTTCTGGAGCAGCTCTAAATATGTGCTGTACTATTAAATGAAAGATAAAATATGATAGAGCAATATGGACACTGAAAGTAACAGAAGTTCATACAATGCATTTTAGCAGGCTTAATTAAGCATGAAAATAACTTAGCCAACTAAGTTAACTTAGCCAAATAAGTTAGCCAACTAATATGATTTATATTCTTTTGGTTTCTACCAATACATTTAAAAATTACAAATGCAGCGAAAATACAGGTATCGGTTACGGTATCGATATCAGCGAGTACCAAAAATGTCAGTTTCAGTATCAGACTTGTTCTGGAAAAAGTGGTATCGGTGCATCCCTAAAAGAAACATCAAGGATTACTCTTAATTATTTGTCAGATCTACAGGACATTACATCGTCAGGTCATTTGAGGTCATAGTAAAATACTCACTTTAACTGTCCTGTAAAAAAAGCTGTATACATTCATATTGTAACGGGAATCAACTTAATGACTGTGTCCACTGAAGCTCTACACATCATTCCCATTCACACTCTAGTATCTTCAGCCCGGCTTGCATTACATAATTAAACCTGTCTATAATATAATATGAAATAGCCTCCATGGTTTAAAACCCTAGTCATGTGACTCACCCCATGTAATTGCCAGTTTCAGTGGATTCTCCTTTATCTTAAGTGCAGTTTTAAACTGAATTTAAAGGTGAGAGGTCACAGAATAAATTGCATGTCACAACCGATCTCAACAACTCTAAAGCACAGAAATTAAAACTAAAAGAGATTTACCAAGAGAACTGGCAATTGTATTGAATCTGAGGTCAATGCAACATCCTAGCAAGTCTTTACACTTCAACTTCCCATGTGATTGTGTTAAAAATGTCACTCAGATATAACGTTACTAGGGACGCTCATAATTTACTAGTTAATCGGTTAAACAGTTTAAAAAGTACTTTTTCAGGATTTTTTAAAAAATCTTTTAAAATAAGGAGCCAGTGTTCTGACGTAGAAGCTGGAAGCGCTGCACTGTGTTTACTACAACTGACATGGAAGAGAAGAGATTGTTGAATAAAGTTGTTATTTTTGTTTGTTTTTTGCTTCACAACATTAAGGTTGAACCACTGTAGTCATGGACTATTTTAATGATGTCTTTACTACCTTTCTGGGCCTTGAAAGTTGCAATGACGTTGCTCCGTATGGCTTGTAGAGAAAGCTCTCGGATTTCATCAAAAATATCTTCATTTGTGTTCTGAAGATGAACGAAGATCTTACAGGTTTGGAATGCAATGAGGGTGAGTAATTAATGACAGAAATTGAATTTTTGGGTAAACTGACCCTTTAAATTGGATACAAGGATATTAAAAGGATACAAAAAATTGGTAACTGTAATTCGTTACAGTTACGTAAAAAAACAAAGATTTCAAGTTAGCAATGCTAGAACTGATATATTGTGTGTGCGTGTGAGGTGATCACTTGAATTGTTTCCTTATAATGGAGGAAACAACTTAATACACTCTGTCATTTATGGTCATTGGAAGTCATCATTTGAAACTGTAAAGGGTTTAGTTTTATTTGTGTACACTTACAATAAAACAAAACATTGTACTTTTTAAAATAAAGAAAACAAACAGGATGAGGCATTCTGCCGTCACGATTTATTTTCCATGAACTTGTTCAGCACCATATAGCCTACTACTTGCAATTTTTTTTCTTTTGTTTTGTTAATCTCGTAATGATTTAAGTAAAACATTTCGCACATTAATTCCTTATATATATATCATTTTATTTGTTTTTTCTCCGTTTACAGAAGAGCTGCAGGTGTGTGATGTGACGATGAGTGAATATTTGCGCATGTAAAACTAAACCCCTGGAAAACAGATTTTGTTCTTTTTAATGGGTCACAGACACTTATTTATTCTAGTTTAATTTAATTCTTATTTAACATAATCTTGACGGTTAACGGTTAAGGATCGGTTAACAAGCTTTGGTTGCCGGTTAGGGGAAAAAAAATAAATGAACATCACTAACCGTTACAAAACATCACATTTACAATCACACACCCAGTCTGATAGTCTCTCAAAGTCTGTTATGGTATAGCCATACAGTATTAAATGTTTAATTATTGTTCATTAAATTAAAAATGCATTAAGCATGACATTTTGGTAGAAAAGTTTACTATTACAATCTAGTTAATAAACAACACTGGCTTTTAACAACCCTTTTAAAGGGATAGTTCACCCAAAAATGAAAATTATGTCATCATTTACTCACCTTCAAGTTGTTCTAAACCTTTATGAGTTTTTTTCTTCTGTTGAACACAGATATTGATATTGATATTGATTCAGATATTTTGAAGAATGTTGGTAACCAAACCATTGCTGGTCCTCATTGACTTCCATAGTATGAAAAAAAAAAACAGTTTTCTTACCAACATTCCAAGAAACTCAAACAGGTTGAGAAAAACTTGATGGGTGAGTAAATGATGACAGAATTTTCATTTTTGGGGGAACTATCCCTTTAATTCTACAATGCAATTGCATCAAGCACAACTGAAAAAAAAAACGGAAAAAAACATGCAACGATTCATCAACTAATTCATCAGGCAAAACTGACTTTCATTGAAGAAGGAAAACCGAGAAGAACCAAAATGTAACCAAAATAATTTAAGATCTAGGATGCCAAACCACACAATTCATCTGACTGTTGATTCCTTTAAGGTGCACTAAGTAATTGTATGTTTATGGATGCGTCCAAAAGTTTAGGCAGCTGACTTGTTGCCTCTACACTATCAGGCAGTGTTTTCACACTAAGGTATCTCACAAAACCGATTTCAGACAGGAGTTCTGAGGAAGCAGAACAGTCTAATCATCTACAGCAAAACAGAGCAAGCTTTGGTGATAACTAAGCACATATTTAATTACTATAATACTAATTTCGCGCTAGAACTGAAATCAAAAGTTGAATGACATTCAAACTCATTCAAAAACATACATTTACACACAAACTGACCACCAACCACAACTTTCAGCACAGGCTAATTGTATATGGGCAACAAAGAATACATCTATGCTGCCTTCAAAAATCCATTGGACTAAGGTATCTCAGCAGACAGAATGTGGCAGAATCATTGGATTCGGGATTGCCTTGTTTCCTTCCTACACTTGGGAAGGCATAATTTTTCAGCTTTTGGATGCAGCCTATGGCTGTCCGAAATCACATAATCTCTTGAGTAGGTTCTTATTTTGAATAAGTAATTCACAACCGCTAAAAAAGTATGTTCTATATAGTATGTGTAGTATGAATGTAATCAGGACAATGGCCTACTACATTCACCATGTTGTCATTATTATGTGACCTACCAGCATCTGTTAAGTCGCTTCTCCACCATTCATGAATCCTCTACCGTGGCCTCATGGGATAGTAAATGGGATAGTGTCCATCGTATGCACACTTCAGAAACTCGCCGGAAGAAATAGGTAATCCGGGTACTTTTTGCCGACTCTTTTATGAGTATTGTGAATTTGAACAGTAAGTATGCGATTTCAGAAGCAGCCTTTGTTTCACTAGCTTTTATTTGTCTCCCTAAACAATCTATACAACATCATTAAACTCTCTGCTGCCACCATCAGCTCTGGAGCACCATGAAGGTCAACCATGAAGGTGCAGCTCTTTCTAGGCAACTGATATAACAGGAGTCACATCTGAGATTACTTTTCTCACTGAAACACTGCAAATGTTCTTAATCAACAATGAAATTATTTCATTTTCATTTTCAGCCAGCAGCGTTTACCTTTTTCACTGATGGACTCACTTTCCAGCTCCACATCCTCACAGCTGGTGTACTCTGGCGTGGTGGCCAACTCCTCCTCTGAGCTGCTGAAGCTGCCCATGGTTCTGAGCTTGCCAAGGCGTTTGCTTCGGTTGGGTCGAGGTGGAGGAGGCCGAACCGATTCGGATTGGTCTGAGCTTAGAGAGTCATTTCGCAGCATGCTATCCGTTTTGTCCCGATTGTTCCTGCGCATAGCTGAGCTAGGGTCCAAGTGGTGCTGTTGGGGTATGGGTTTCCTTGTTGGCTCCGCCAGTCCTCGCCGGCTTTCACCCAGCACAGGGCTGCGGTGTGGTGTTGGTGGGCTATGATTCGATATCCGATGTCCCGGTGAGCTCCTGTCCTCAGAATATGAGTGTTGACTTGGACCTCCCAATAGAGGGAGGCGCGACTTCCGCACAACGGGGCCATGCAGAGGCTCGTCAAGTTCTGTATAAGCAAGTGAGACATCACTATGGCGCCGCTCATGCCGTGCACGTGACACCTGGGCGTGGATGCGCATCTGCTCCTCGTAGGGCTGGGGTTTGACCGGGTAGCGCGCCAGGTTGGGGTCACTGCGGTAACGGGCCTGGTATTCCTCCTCACGGCGCCTCTGGAGTTCATAGTCGTCTAACTGGCCGTCCAAACGCTGGCCTTGCGAGTGCCAGCGTCCTCGACTGTCTCGATAATCTCCCACCTCGTTGTACATTCTTGAACTCCTTGGCGAACGGCCAGGGTCACGTCCGTAGTCGGACGGAGAGCGAGGCATGCCACCTTCAGCCGGGGCATACTGCAATCCTCCTTCCTCCTCCCTTTGGTTATATGCCGCGTTTGGGTCTCTGGATGCTGATGGGCTTCTGTTTCTAAGAATGGAAAAAGAAAATAATGTCAGTGTGACTGGTCAATACAGTGAGGCAAGTCTAAAGCAAATAAACAAATGTAGACTGTGGCGAGTAGGACGAGGCCGAGGGCCGTGAGAGATTCGAGACCGGTGCGTCTCGCAGGTGTCGCTCATCAGAGTAATCACGCCACCGGCCTCATGCCGCTCTCTCACGGCCCTCGGCCTCGTCCTACTCGCCACATAGACAATCACAAATGAGCTTTGGGCACCTCCTTTTCTCTTCAAGCAATTCAGATAAGAGATGTGTAAAACTACATACTTTAAAAATTAACTAGAGGGTGAGTTGTCTGAACAACTAATCTGCCTTAAGGAAGCCCTGTATATTACTCTGATTTAGGGTAATGCCCAAGACACAGTTCAGATGTGTTTCACATAGGATGCATTCTTGTGTTCAAAAACAGCTGGATGTAAAAACTGGAACAGGTTCTCAGGATGTTCATGGTGCAGGATGCTAAAGACTGGTCAGAAATCATGAGAATAATCATGATTATTTTATTATATGGGCAGCCTCAATTTTTAACAGTAAAAAATAAATCTACATACAGTTTTGTGGGGAAATGTTTAATTGGGAAATGTTTCTCAGGTTGCAACATATAATATTACTCTAATAGGCAGAAAACCAGACAACTCCAGAGGGTATACAATTACAGAGATAAATACAAAATAAATATTTTCAATTATTTTTTTCTTCTTCATTACAATTACAATACAGCCAATTATTTAATTTTGGAAACAAAGTCACATTTTTTTTTTTTCTCACACAGAATAAATTAACCATAAAATCCATTGGCATTAAAAAAAAACCCTGAACTAGTAAGCCATCCTGATCTATGCGTAATTACTAGACCCTCAGACTAAACTGTTTGACGCAAACAGTCACCTCAAGTTCACTGCCCAAGAGTCGATACCCATTTGGCTTCAGGACTCTCTTGTTTAAGCAGGCATACGTCAACAAGCATCACTGTTGTTCCTGCCCTGGAGCTCTTTCATCGTGAGGAGCCCACAGGGACTGTGAGAGTGGGCAGTTGGATCGGGTTCGGTGGTCCTGGGACCAGTCTGCCATAACAGACTCTTGAGCCATAGCTTTCATAGTGGTTAACCTTTAAGAGCAGAGAGTTTGGCTCTAGCCACAATCATGAGGGGAATTATGTCACACTGAGTTTATTTACCTCCCTTTCTTTCTTTCTTTCTTTCTTTCTTTCTTTCTTTCTTATTACCTACGTCATGTCATGCCAGCCAGTGTCACTTACAGCAGATGCCACTACTCTCCAACACTGGTTCAAAAAGGAGACAATGGGATGGGTGTGATTGTAAAAGTAAACATCACTTTTACTATTGCCCATACTTACGGTTAGCGTAAGTTACGGTTTGAGCAAACCCATAACCCTAAATAAACCCTAAATAAAACTTCAGCATGTAACTCAGCTCTCATTCTTTGTGTTCAAGGCACGAATGATACTTCAAATCATGTGACTTGCTGAGAAGAGAAAATTTTGGCAACTACCCACAATCCCTTACAGTGGGGAGTTTTTGCATGGGCAAACATTTTACTTTTATTGACACGGGCAATACATCATTAAATGATTGTGCAGAGTCAGCAGCAGTGCCATATTGAGCTGTACCATATTCCAGCACTAAATGACTGCTAAATGTCTAAAATGTGACATCAACCATTGGGCTATCATATGCATGATTGCAATGTTTACATATGAGCTTCTCAAACAGAGCAGCCCGACACAGCAGGAGAATATTTTAAAACATTCTGCACGTGTACAGTACACAATTACAACATTATAGGTTGTTTGCTTTAAAATAAAGGCCATCTTGAGCACAGATGCTAGACTGTGAAAAGACCCAGAAACAAAAAAAAAAAAATCAGTATTGCACTATTTGTGTATAGAAATTCCTTACATTGGCTCTGGAATTAAAGATCCCAAATAAAACACCGATTCCTCCTTTCCACTGAAATAGTGCTTGGGTTGGAGTTGAATCAAATCACTAACTATGTCCCACCATATTTTAAAATCCAATTCAGCTCATTTTATGTTCATTTAGTAATGGTCATGAAGCAATTTAAATATATAACAATTCAAATGAATAGTAATACATTTACAGATGATATTTGTAAATAAAAAAATAATGCCACTGGAGTAACTGTGAAATGTTACAAAAATAGGATGGAATGTAGTCAAATAAAAACACCACATCTGGTTTTAGAACATACGACACATTAGAACATATATTTTAAAGAAGTCTCTAAAGTTGCTGAATTTATTTGTTAAAAAAAAATACAGTAAAAACAGTAATATTGTGAAATATTTAAACATTTTCTATTTCAATATACTCTCACCTAAAGGATTATTAGGAACACCATACTAATACTGTGTTTGACCCCCTTTCGCCTTCAGAACTGCCTTAATTCTACGTGGCATTGATTCAACAAGGTGCTGAAAGCATTCTTTAGAAATGTTGGCCCATATTGATAGGATAGCATCTTGCAGTTGATGGAGATTTGTGGGATGCACATCCAGGGCACGAAGCTCCCGTTCCACCACATCCCAAAGATGCTCTATTGGGTTGAGATCTGGTGACTGTGGGGGCCATTTTAGTACAGTGAACTCATTGTCATGTTCAAGAAACCAATTTGAAATGATTCAAGCTTTGTGACATGGTGCATTATCCTGCTGGAAGTAGCCATCAGAGGATGGGTACATGGTGGTCATAAAGGGATGGACATGGTCAGAAACAATGCTCAGGTAGGCCGTGGCATTTAAACGATGCCCAATTGGCACTAAGGGGCCTAAAGTGTGCCAAGAAAACATCCCCCACACCATTACACCACCACCACCAGCCTGCACAGTGGTAACAAGGCATGATGGATCCATGTTCTCATTCTGTTTACGCCAAATTCTGACTCTACCATCTGAATGTCTCAACAGAAATCGAGACTCATCAGACCAGGCAACATTTTTCCAGTCTTCAACTGTCCAATTTTGGTGAGCTTGTGCAAATTGTAGCCTCTTTTTCCTATTTGTAGTGGAGATGAGTGGTACCCGGTGGGGTCTTCTGCTGTTGTAGCCCATCCGCCTCAAGGTTGTGCATGTTGTGGCTTCACAAATGCTTTGCTGCATACCTCGGTTGTAACGAGTGATTATTTAAGTCAAAGTTGCTCTTCTATCAGCTTGAATCAGTCGGCCCATTCTCCTCTGACCTCTAGCATCAACAAGGCATTTTCGCCCACAGGACTGCCGCATACTGGATGTTTTTCCCTTTTCACACCATTCTTTGTAAACCCTAGAAATGGTTGTGCGTGAAAATCCCAGTAACTGAGCAGATTGTGAAATACTCAGACCGGCCCGTCTGGCACCAACAACCATGCCACGCTCAAAATTGCTTAAATCATCTTTCTTTCCCATTCTGACATTCAGTTTGAAGTTCAGGAGATTGTCTTGACCAGGACCACACCCCTAAATGCATTGAAGCAACTGCCATGTGATTGGTTGATTAGATAATTGCATTAATGAGAAATTGAACAGGTGTTCCTAATAATCCTTTAGGTGAGTGTACTTTAAAACGTAAAAGAAGCCATTACTCCAGTCTTCAGTGTCAAGATCATATTCTAATATTCTGATTTGCTACTCAAGAAACATTTCTTATTATGAAACACTTCATATTTTTGTGGCAACCATGATTTTTCAGAATTCTTTAATGAATAGGCTATAAAGTTTAAAAAACAGCATTTATTTGAAATATATTCTAAAACATTATAAACGTTGTACTGTCACTTCTTATCAAATTAACGCATTCTTTTTGAATAAAAGTTTTTTTTAAAAATCTTACTGACCTCAGACCTTTGAATAGTGGTGTATATTATAACAATATGTATATTATAGTAATATGTTCACATTCAGGGCATTGATACTGCATAGAAAGGAACTCAACCCCATTTGGATGCTCAAAACAGCATCTTAGTGAGACAAAAAGAGGAAGACAAATTGAATGTTTAAATTCTATATATATGCAAACCTTACCACAAGTATGATAAGCTTTCCTAACTGTACGGCCAGCTCTGTGCGGGCATTACTCAGGCGTTATAATTACTCGTCTCGAAACATCTGTACGCCTGTCACAAAACCGTCAACTAAGCAGCATTCAGTGAGAGCCACTCAACTGTCACACAAACGCTGCACAGGCAAAAAAAAAAATCTTCCACGGCTGAGCGCGTCACGCATGCACGCACCTGTCAGTCAAGAGCTGCACATCTGGGCTGCGGGCGCGAGCATGTTGAGTGCGTGGCTGCATCAACCACAAATCCCTGTTTGAGCGCTGTGCACCACACCGCTACGCTGAAGGGCTGAAGAGGTCCAGCTGGGGGGAAACCAGGTCACCACTACAGAAAACACAAGCACTACTCCCGTAGTACAGCAGCTGCTAGCTTAGCACATCATCCACCCCTCCCAGCATGCCCTCACACACGGAGGCGTTACAGTCAGGCCGCACCGGAGCGAAGAGTCAATTCTAGAAAGCCGAAGTGGGCCGAGAGGTGCCGACAGGTGCCGAGAGGCCGAACGCACGAGGAGCAAAGGCTTCTGGGACTGGAGAGCAGTGTTACCATTTAATGCTGTTATCACAGGCTGTATTTAGCTGGAGGTCAAGCACGACTTTACCCTGCAAGGAGGATTATGGTACTTAGCTGATTACTGGCTGCCTGACGGTTATTGCCTACCAATTGTACGGCTTGGGAACTCCTTCTCCAAGTGCAAGACTGGATTTCGGCATAATCATCTTCCTCTTTGCCCCGGCAAACTCCAAGAACAAAGCGACACAATATCCCAGTGAAATAAACCTCTCTCGATATGATGTATCAGCATATATAACAATAACTTGGCTGTCTCAGCATGTATATGCAGCAATTGCATGTGTGTGTGTGTGTGTGTGTGTGTGTGTGGGGTGGGGGGGGGGGGAGTGGAAGTGTGTGTGTTGAGGAAGACACAACAGTCCAGTCTCTTTCTCAAGCAGACAGATTAACTCAGGGCCTTGTGAGCATGTGCACCTGTGTGACAGTGAGAACATAGCGCCACCTACAGTCAGTGAAATATAATACACTGAAGCTGATTGGTGTTAATTAAGTGGGTGTACTACAATTATATAAAAATGAAGTGTATATTTTTTATGTTAAAATTAGTTTTATGAGGGTTTTTTTAATAGCCCATGCAGATATCTACAAAAAAAGGTATAGTATCTACAAGAAAAAGTATAGTAAGGAATGTAGGGCTTCAAGATTTGAGGGAAAAATCGAATTGCGATTTTTCTGATAAAAATTGCGATTGAGAATTTAAAATGTGATAAAAAAAATTCCCTGTTTGCTGTTCATGTTTGTTGGGCTGCACAATTTGGCCAAAATGTTGTGATTTTATATCAGTATGGCTGTATAATAATAATAATACTAATACTACTACTACTACTACTACTAATAATAATAATAATAATAATAATAATAATAATAATAATAAAATATATTAAATAAAAATTACAAAATTACAAAATAAGAAACATTAATATTGTAATATTTCATTGTACATTTTATTATAATAATTACTTTATTTTACATAACTGTAAAATTACAATACTAATATTTATGGCTTAATTTCTTAAATTTTAAATGTCAAACCATCAAAATTGTATTTTGACAAAACCGCAGTGAGCTTAAATCTTCTCTTTTGTTAATAATCACTTATCATTACAAGTATGGGTAGATGTTTGGTATTTGCTGTGTTTCCAAACGGCTCAAACTCAGAACTGCTGCTCACGTGTAAATGAGCACAGTGTCGTGCTTTTCTCTGAAACACACAGCATATATATTTATTTAATAAAATTGCAGCCTTCGTGATTTGATAATCGCCGTAAGCCATATCGTGATTTCTGATTTATTTTTGATTTACCATGAAGCCCAACTGGAATTGTATTCAGAACCTTATTCAGAACCAAAATTATTTTTTAAAGATTTTAATAACTTGAGGTTGTGTTAACAGTTATTTAAAGGTGCTCTAAGCGATGTCACACGTTTTTTAGGCCAAACATTTTTTGTCACATCCAGCAAACATCTCCTCACTATCCGCTAGCTGCCTGTCTCCTGAACACACTGTAATAAAACGCGATCTCTGTAGACAGCCCAGGCTCCACAAACAGCAAGAAAAACAAACTGGCCCAGCCTTGGCCACGAAACATAACAAACAGTGTTCCAGCCAATAACCGACAAGAATGATTTGGGGGTGGGAGTGGGGGTTGGTGCGTGTGCACATGAAGGGGGGTGTGGGGAGTGGAGGAGAGAGAAGCATGAAGAGAGAAGTTAGCTAGAGGAGAGATGTCCTAGACAACAACAACGACTAACGTTAAAAAATTATATTCTTGAGAATTTTGATATGGCCGACACACGACCAAAGAGACGACGTTCCGATGAACAAATAACAAAGAATAGGGAAAAGGAGAAGGAACGCGAAGTCCCGAATTTACATCGGAAAAGCGTTCAAAAGGTGGCGAGAACTCCGCCGGCAGAAGGGCTTCCAATCCGACATTCAGGTGGCTCTGTTTTTGCTGGACAGGTGCGTAAATCCAGTTTGTTTTTTTCTAAATGGTTCATGACTGTTTCAGAAAGCACAGGGAGGGGGAGGGGAGGGGACGGGATGAGGAGGAGGGAGGGTCGAGCTAGCCTCCGTTTTGTTTGACAATACTTTGAACGTCAACAAGAAGTGACGTCACCCAACATCGCTTAGAGCACCTTTAACACCTGCATTTATCTACCAATGTGAATGGAACACTGTACTAAACACTGAATCTACAGTGCCACTGCAGAAGAAATTGTATTTTAGCTTGTATTTGTATTTTAAAATATCAATATTGCATTGCAGGCAGCAAAGGGAGTGAGAATGACTCTTATGACCTTAGTCTTTTTTCCAATTCATCAAAAACAGTCAGTGACAGTAATTACTGAATTAATTACTCGCTTACTGAATCACAAGTCAGATCACTTTCAGTCATGTCTGACTGCTCCTGTGTTATGTAGTATTTAAGGTTTCTGAGGCTTTTAAACAGTGTAATCATTGTATTTTGAAATGCTATGTATTTTGAGTGTTTTTGTTTACTATGTAGCTAGGACATAATATATACCTAAAGTTAATACAGAATTTACGCCAACCACTGTGCTATTAAAATCTGTTTAAAATCTGTGTAAACACACCTTGCCAGCACAGCAATGCCCTAGAAACCACCTAGAACATCCTAAGCAACTGCACACCAATAAATTGGAAACCACCTACATCCTGCCTTCAGTCTTCAGTGTCACATAATCCTTCAGAAATCATTTTGTTATGCTGATTTGAGACATTTCTTAATATTATCCATGTTGAAAACAGCTGCTTCAGTTTTATGTAGAATCCGGGTTTTATAAAATCAATACTTTTATGTAGCAAGGATGCATTAAAATGATCAAAAGTGACAAACAAGACATTTATAATGTTACAAAATATTTCTATTTAAAAAAATTGCAGCTATTTTGAACTTTTTGTTCATCAAAGAATTCAAAAAATAAATAAATAAATAAATGAAGCAGCACAACTGTTTGTATTCAACACTGATAATACAATTTTTGCAGCAAATCAGTATATTAGAATGATTTCTGAAGGATCATGTGACACTGAAGATTAGTAATGGCTGCTAAAAATTCAGCTTTGATTCATTTGACAGTAATGATTTACATTTTAAAATACAGAAAACATATTTTAAATTGTAATAATATTCCATAATTTCACTGTTTTTACTATATTTTTGATCAAATAACTGCAGCCTTGGTGAGCATAAAGAAACTTCTTTCAAAAACATTAAAAAAAACGTAACCAAAAATTGTGATGAAAATAAATTAAAATAAAATGATAAACATCCAGATTTGTCTAATATTAAAACATCTTAGTCACCTCTAGTGGGCCCCGGTCCCCTGGTTGAGAACCACTGCACAAGCGAGAAATGACACACTGCACCTTCTCAACTGATGTTGCTAACCTAGTAGCAAGGTTCATCATCCAGTCCCACTTTAGGACAGATGGTATAAATCAAATCCGCCCAGTACATTGATTTCAGCAGAGCATTCGTGCTGTGATCGGCCCGTTGGACCCTCCACACAGTGTTCAGACAGCAGCAGAGATCACAGCCTCTCACCAAGGGGGATCCGTCTGACCTGCTTCCATGTAAAAGCTCTAAGACTGCCTTATTAGCATCTCAAGACACACACACACACACACACACACACACACACACACACACACACACTGTAAGTAGGGCATACCCCAGTAGAGCGGGACACACTCCATAAAAAAGGTGCAGAAAATTCAGGGAAGAGAATCAACCACAACAGTAAGGTAAATAGACCTTCCAATAAGAAATGTGACAATGTGAAATGTGACAGGGTCACAAATCAGTATTTTTTTCAAGGTACATGGTGCCATTCATTACCATACGTCACTTTACCATTATACCGTACAAAAGTGCATTAAACGGAAGTTGCAATAGTCTTTTCTTCCCTATTGTGACATACATCCGAGCTTCTCGAACATGATCTTGTCCATCGGGAATCGATGGGATCATTAAGTCATTGTGGTTTGCTATTTCTGTGATCTCATGTGAGTGACAGTTTGTTCCGCCCTCACGCCAGTAAACACGTCATCAGAGAAGAGGGAGGGGAAGCTATTTTGATGAAAGATTACAAGGGAACATGAATTTAAAACAATAATGATGTGCACAGATAAATAATTTATAACAAATATTGCAATATTCCAAAAAAAAAAAAAAAGAATTGTCAATTTTGATTTTATGTTGACTTTAAAGGCAAAGCAGGGCCATCACATTATATATATATAAAAAAAAATCAGATAGTCTGTATAATTTATATTTAATATGTTAATAATAGTATTTAATGTATTATATTTGAATCATAAAATCAACTGGCATTTGACCACGCAAAATTCATTGCCACAATGTTAAAGCAGTTGCCAGGATGTTGTTATGTGGTTCCTAAGGTGCAGTGAATTCATAGCGTGTTGCTATGCACTTGCTATGGTTTTCTGGGTAGTTGCTAGGGCATTGCTTGATGGTTGCTATGATGTTCTGAGTGATTTTTAGCACATTGCTATGTGGTTGCTAGGTTATTTTGGTGGTTGTTAAGCATTGCTAGGTGGTTACTACTAGTGTGCATTGAATGGTTCCCAGTGTGTAATTTTAGCATGGTATGTGGATGCTAAGGTGGTAGGGTGGTTGGGTGCTCTGGGAGGATGCTGACATGTTAGGGTGGTTGCTAGGGTGTTGCTAAGTGGTTGTTAGGATGATCTGGGTGGTTGCTAGTGCTAGTGATTATTAGCACGTTGCAATGTGGTTGCTAGGGCTTTCAGGTGGTTGTTAGGCCATTGCTAGGTGGTTACTAGTGTTTTAATTAGTGTTGAAATGGGAATGCTAAGGTGTCAGGGTGGTTCCATAGGGGTTTGCTACATTTGGTCAAGTTACTTTTACTGTTACAAGTTACTAGGCGTCTCTAAGTAGGGTAACGGGTTAGTTCAAATTATGAACCCTGAGTATGAGCAATAGTGATGCTTGCCTTAGCAAATGCCACTATAATATTTCTCTCTTAAATCATAGCTGACTGCACTGAACTATTATAATAAGCTTCACCATTAGTTAGATTACAGAATGCTATAGACCTGTCATTTAACCCCCCCACATCCAAGCAACACCAATATCCAGAGACAATACCACAAAAAAACGCAACTCTGCGCTAAGTACAGCGTGCCAGACATGAGTCATAGTTCAGAAGGCAGTAGCGGAATGCTCCAGAACGTTGGTGCAGTACTCTGAATCTATTAGTATGCTCGTTGTGTTCCAAATATGCACTGATTTTAATTACCTACTCTTCTGATTCAGCGTACATCACTCAAGCACTGCACTTCTGATGGAGTAATGCTGTTTACTGGAGTCCAAAACCCTTGTAACTTCCTCTCTTTCCAATGGAAAGAGAAGGAAGGTTTAAAAAATAGTTTACAAGCAAAAAAATATAGGCTACAGTATATTCTGTTATTTTTTTATTCATTTTATTTCATCTGTGGAGTACAAAAGGAGTTTTTACACTCTTTTTCTTGCAATTGTCTGAAAAGAAATGTATATTTTGATTGCTGAAAAATGGCTGCTGAAAATTCAGCTTTGCCATCACAGGAATAAATTACATTTTAAAATATACTGGAATAGAAATCGGATCTATTAAATTGTAATAATTGTTCACAATATTACTGTTTTACTGTATTTTTGATCAAATTAATTAAGCCTTGGTAAGAGACTTCAATCTTGCCAAATTCAAAATGTTTGAACAGTGGTGTACAACGAACAGGAACTGAAGTTTTCAAACTTCAAAAACAAGTATCATAAAAGTAATACATACGACCTATGTGCCATATTCTACTTCTGTGCTTATACACTATATACGTAAGTCTTCTCACATTATGCAATAGCTCTGTGTGAGGAACAGAGCAAAATTTGCTATTCATTAACAATTATTCTTTTGAGACAGATTGTTTCAATAAATCATTTGATCCAGTTCACAAAATCATCTGAATGAATTGAACTATTTTGACTTCAATTTCAGTCTGTTCCTCAAACAAAGCTTGTTGGAACACAAAGTTTTTGACGTTGAAAGCTTAATTGCATGAAAAAGAGTGGCCAGCAACACATCATTCTGAATTTCTCTTTTGGTGTGAAGAAGAAGAAAGTCATGCATGTTTAGACTAACATTAGGGTGAGTAAATCATGTTAGTATTTTCATTTTTGAGCAAACTTTTGCTTTCTATGCACTTCTTTTCTTGTAAGGATCACTCTTTAACTAATGGGCACTCCAGTGTGGTGGGATTTGAAACACTTAGTCCAGCGCTGCACACAGACAGTCTCTATTTTGGGCCTGGACAGGCAGGTCATAGGGCCGTAGAGTGCCTTGCAGGCTGCTGAATAAATAATTTGTTCCTTTATATAGTGGGTGAAGTGGATGCCGGTTGAGTCGGCAGCCTTTAAAAGAGGATGCGAGCAAGAGTATAAATGAACACACATTGGTTCCTCTGACGCATGCGATGCAGCACAGCGCAACGAGAGATGTGGGTAAGCGGCGCAGTCAGAAGGGAGACTTTCTCGTCTCATTTTAAATTAAAACAGATTTTCTCTCTCTTCTCTCTTAGATAAACACTGCCCTATTCATCCACTCCAGTCGAGCCCTTTCTAGCACTTTCAATCAGATTTCACACAAAAGAAAAATGCAGTGCGGCGCACAATGGCTGAAGTGTAGAAAATTGCAGTGGCTCTGAGAGCAGAGAGCTAAAAATGCGTTGGCGACCAGCTCGGAGCTAAGTATCACTGTTATTTCTATAGCAAAGTTTGTTTCTCAAGGGCAGAAGTGATGAATATTTCTCTGCGCATTATCAAAGGCAGAGAGATGTCATGTTGCTGTCAGTGACGGAGAGGATGGGAGCTCTGAGGGGGATGAAACGGCTGTGGGTTTGGGAAATGACACTCTACAGTGTAGCAAGGAGTGTTGTGTGCAGACTTTTCGTGTGGAGTCAAGACAGTCTTCAAAAATGCCTGGGACACAGAGATGCACTGATACTGTGATCATGTTCGCCTACTCTGTAAAACGCTCCAGCATGTAGAATACATGCAACATTCATTGCAAAAACACTGATGCAGAGCTAGATATTTCCAGATTCATTTGATATATTTTGAAAGAAAGTAATACTTTTTTTCAGCAAGGATGCATTTAATTGATCAAAAATGACAGTAAAGACTTTTACATTGTAACCAAAAAAAAATATTTTAAATAAATTCTTTTGAATGTTAAGATTCATCAAAGAATCATACAAAAAATTTACCATGGTTTCCATAAACATATTAAGCACCTGTTTTCAACATTGATAATATTAAGAAATGTTTCTTAAGCAGTATTAGAATGATTTCTGAAGGATCATGTGACACTGAAGACTGAAGAGTAATGATGCTGAAAATTCAGCCTTGACATCACAGGAATAAAATACATTTGATAATATATACAAATATAAAACAGTTCTTTTAAATTCTAATAATATTTAAATAAATTACTGTCTTCACTTTTTTTATATCATAAAATTGCATACCATAAAATTGTTGAGCATAAGAGGCTTCTTCTAAAAACATTGAAAAATCTTAGTGACTTACTGGTGATCAGTTACTGTGTCCCATATCATTTTTTTTTTAAATATCTACTTTTATGTTCCACATAAGATAGAGTCATAGCATGTTTTAAACAACATGAGGGTAAAAAAAAAAAAAAATACATAGTAAATGATGACAGAATATATATATATATATATATATATATATATATATATATATATATATATATATATATATAGATGAACTACTACTTTAATAAAAATAAACATGCTACCTTCAATACTTAGTTTTACTTAAACAGGTATCAGTAACAGAATGTACCACAAAGAAATGTGTTAGTCATTCATATGAAAAATAATGTGACACCTTGTCTCCACGTCAAATGAGCAACAGATTTAGATTTAGATTCAGCTGTCTATGCTGTAAGCGATGTCTTTCCAGGGTTCTTAGTTACTGCATACAAACTGTTGAAAAAATATCACTTTGAATATAAACAACAATTGTAATGGTGGGTTCAAATCCTCCTTGGAAGTTCGTATTTACGAGGTGGGAAGTGTGGGAAGTGTGGGAAGTGTGGGAAGTTTTCAAGTCACTTTCATCTGAGTTAGATGGGGGTGCACTTTCTCTTAATTAATTACAAAAAAAAAAAAAAAAAAAATACAGCAAGGTTCTTAAACTCTACTTCTAGAAAATGAAGAACAAGGAATGTGCATCAGGTTTGTTTTGCTTTTTTATGTTTTTAATTAATTTATAAAGCCACTGTAAACTTTATCGTTACATATTATATTGTTATATTATAATGCCATCATGTGTTGTGCAGGCAATTAGCTTACTCCGCTGTAAAAAGGAAATCCAGACAGCATCACTGCTAAATACTTGCAAGTATTGTGGTACTGCACCATGTTTCTCACTGACACGTCCCCAACTCGTAAAGATCGGGGCTTAAAGAAAATCCCGAGCTTCCCACTTGTATTTACGACATTGTGGCGTTCAACTAGTAAATACGATCTTTACGACATGACTTGAACGCACCATAAGCCAAACATAAAGCTACCGTTCTGAAGAAGAGAAGAGACTTAAATCAATGCCAAAGTTGTTAACGAGTTACTTTCCATCAGAAGTAATAATTTATTGTTACGTTATTTCATTAGTCCTCCAAAAAGAACACTAATAATTATTTTTAAAATTAAAATTCCAAAAAAGCAAGCAAAATTTATCCTCAACTGATCCCCCATCTCATGCATTTCATCACTTACTATACCCCCTGTTCTTGAAATACATTTTTAAATATAAGCCTGAATAACTCTATCTTCCAAAAATAAAAAGGTATTCCAGGTAGTCCTATATAAATAACTCTAAATGTAATCCGAGAGCCTTGACCTAATATGCAAAGGTCAAGCAGCCTCCCCAAGGCCACCACCATACAAATGATCATCTTTAAAGGAATAGTTCACTTCAAAATGAAAATTCTGTCATCATTTACTCACCCTCAAGTTGTTTCAAACCTGTATGAAGTTATTTCTTCTGCTGAACACAAAGGAAGATGTTTTGAAGAATGTCAGTAACCAGACAGTTGAAAAGAAAATACTATGGAAGTCAACAGGGCCCATCAACTGTTTGGTTACCGACATTCTTCAAAATATCTTCTTTTGTGTTCAGCAGAAGAAAGAAATTCATACAGGTTTGAAACAACTTGAGGTGAGTAAATGACAATTTTCATTTTGAAGTGAACTAATACTTTAATGCTACAAGCACAATGTTGTAGGAGCAGGTTCCAAACAGTGTCGTCGGTTCTTTAAGGGCTACGTATTGTTACAATGACCGTGACAGAGGCTCAAAAATGATCTCTTATTGATGGGATTCACTCAATAGACGCACAATGCTGTTAATCTCCCAATCAATGATCTTATTAGGACAAATATCCTGCCAGCTAAATGGCATCATTTAAATTTAACCTCAGTTTAAGGATCAATAAAACATCACCAAACTCCAACCCTTGATTTATCTTCAGCTTGTCTATTACATCTGCCCTGACCTTATTAGTGCTGCTTGATAAGGCAACGCTCACTATTGTTATTGCTATAACTCACCCCACAGAATTTTGAAATGAATGATGCCTCAAATCATGTGGCTCATTGAGGAAAGGTATGCTATAACTTTTCCAAGTGACTTCTTTTCCTGGTAGGCAGCAAATTAAAATAGCGGAAAAATCCCATAAGCTTAGCTATGTTTCCATTCATGTATTTTTATGTGAACTTTGAGATATCGCATTAAGAACACTGGAAGAAAAAGCCAACATGCGCATAAAATCTTAAAAATTGCACACAATGCTGTCTCACACGATTGCATTCCCAAATATCAGGTATCTGCCTCTGAATGCAGAATAACATGACTGCGTTTTATTGTGTTTTATCTGCGCACTCTGAGGGTCAAGTCATTTATTATGTAGGTATTATGTATTAAAAAGTCACAAGCTTCCCTGATTGCAGCAACTTTTTATTATTTTAATGCTGATATTTTGTGCCAGTTTTCTAGAAAGCGAAGATTTTGTGTTCTTGAACACGTGTAATGGAAACAGTATTTTGTGCGATATTCCAGTTTTTGATGTGCAAAACATATTTTCAAAGGCAAAACTGTGGGTTGCTCGCATGGCAAATCGAATAATCATAATCTAAAGATGCAACTTTTCTGAAAGGGTTTTATCAACTGTCCAACAGCTTAAGTACAGTCAGCAAGTTAATTAAAGTGCCCCAATTATGCTTTTTCGAATATTACCTTTCATACAGTGTGTAATATAGCTCGTTTGTGAATGTTAAAGGTGCTCTAAATTAAAAGGTAGCAACTCTGTGGAGTTTAACAAGCAAGTTTAGATTAATTTCTAACAAATACGTGGAAAGCATTTCCTTCCCCATTAATGGTAAATACATATTGTGATAATATTTTTGGCCATATCGCCCAGCTCTACTTGCGGGTGGTCTATTATTTGATGGGCCAGTAAGCAACCACCTAGCAATGTACCTAGAACACCATGGCGACTGCATAGTAACTCTATAAACCATTCAGAACACCTTACAAACCACATACAACAGCCTTTTTTAGCAACACCTCTGCAAACACCCACAGCACCCTAGCATTCTGCCTGTGAGTTTTGCACAGATAAGAACCACTCACACACTTTTTAGGAAAATATAAAAATCCAGTTTCATTTACACTGTCTGCAGAACTTCCTAGATAAAGCACTTAAATGAATGAATAAACATTTCACTATAATCATTTAAAATCATTTATTAGGCAGGGTTTTAATCCAAGGGTCTGTACAAACATTGTACGCTAGAATTGTCTTACAACATTTTAAAGTATTTGCATAAATAGTAATTAACAATATGATAAGCATTATAGTATGTAATAAAAATAGTGGTAACACTTTACTATAAGGTTTCATTAGTTAACTGTAATAACTACATTAGTAACATGAACTGCACTTCTACAGCATTTATTAATCTTTGTTAAAGGGTTAGTTCACCCAAAAATGAAAATTCTGTCAGTCATTACTCACCCTCATGTTGTTCCAACCCTGTAAGACCTTTGTTAATCTTTGGAACACAAATTAAGATATTTTTTTATTAAATCTGAGAGCTGGATCACTCCTCCATAGGCTTCTAAGACATTATAACTTGCTGGCCCAGAAAATGTATTAAAGACATCGTTAATATAGTCCAAGTGACTACAGTGGCTCAATCTTAAGTTTATAAAGTGACGAGAATACTTTTTGTGCGCTAAACACTACGTGAACTAACTCGAGGCCCAGAGAGAAGGAAATGTAAAGTGGAATAAAGTCGTTATTTTTGTTGTTGTTTTTTGCGCACAAAAAGTATTCTCGTCACTTTATAAACTTAAGATTGAGCCACTGTAGTCACTTGGACTATATTAACGATGTCTTTAATACATTTTCTGGGCCAGCAAGTTATAATGTCTTAGAAGCCTATGGAGGAGTGAGACAGCTCTCAGATTTAATCAAAAATATCTTAATTTGTGTTCCAAAGATGAACGAAGGTCTTACGGGGTTGGAACAACATGAGGGTGAGTAATTACTGACAGAATTTTCATTTTTGGGTGAACTAACCCTTTAATGTTAATTTCAACATTTACTATTAATACATGATTAAAATCAGTAGTTGTATTTGTCAACATTATGCACTGTGAAGTAACATGAACAAACAAAATCAACAAATTAACAGCTGTATTTGTATTAACTAACGTTAACAAATATGAACAAATACAGTAACAAATGAATTGGTCATGGTTAGTTTATGTTAGTTAATACATTAACTAATGTTAACAAAGGAAACCTTATTGTAAAGTGTTACAAGAATGGGTAATGTTACAATAGATACTATAATGTAACCAAGAAAACACAGCTTTTTATTTTGGGTTGTAAATACACTATAATATTATTGTTTAAATGTTTGGGGACAGTACAATTTTTTTAAAGTAATTAATACTTTTATTCATCAAGGCCGTATTAAACTGGTCAAATGTGACAGTAAAAAGTGTTACATCTTTATTCATCAAATAATAGAGACTTTAAATATTAAAAAATATTAACAAACTTTTGAAAGGTAGTGTATATATGCAATATATAATCTAAAACGTACCTCACTTGACATACAGTATGATACAAAATAAGCATATTTACTTGCATCAGTGGCACTGCACCTCTTTTGACTTTCCACCACTTGAAAAGAGAGAAACATCGAAGTCCAACATTATAACAGCTCCAGCCCGCAACGGGATGGGCTGCTCTGACTGTCCATCGATCAGTTTGGATTTCCATTAAAAGGAGCTGGCGCACAAGGACTGACTGATTCAGAGCGAGTGCTTTTGGGAAGAGAGTACACTAGAGAAAATACAGCTTCTAAATAATCAATGATTGAGGGAGTAAATCAGCCAGAGTGAAAGAGGCCGAAATGTGGCCGGCAATTTATTAAGACATTTGAGGGAGTCAGATTCCATTTCTGTAGCCCACCACTCAAATACAATATCAACAGCATTAGTGCAGAGACCGGGGATACAACAAAATGATTTGGTCCATTGAGATATGGGTTGCTACTAAGTGGGTATAAGGCTTTTGCAAATAAAAGCCTGAATTGTAAAAAGGGCTAGGCGGTGTGACGGGATATACAGCGCAGTGCGACCATACAAATTCTGCTATACAGTAGGCTATATTCACTGTAAAAAATGTCCCCGTTAATTTACAGTAAACTACAGGCAGCTAGATTTACCTGTAGAATGCTGTAATCTGAAGCAACAGTTTATTACTGTAAAAAATATTACAGTACTGTGCTGTAGAAAATATAGGCTGCACACTATAATACTGTCAGATGTTCAGCTGCCATTATATTGTTAAATTAGTGTTCCTGCTGTAATCTACATAAACTGTGTATTACTATAAAGTGTATTAAAGTACTCTAAAATGTGATCTTTACATTGTAACACTACTAGAATCTGACCATTTAAAATTTGCATTCTAAGATAAATAACACACTGACAATTGCTTGCAAACAAATGGCTCAAACAAAAGATGACCTTAAAACATGCTTTTATTAAAGCTAATACCTTTAAGTAATATTCCATTTTCTGTTATGTGGATTACAAAAGAGAACAACACAACACTAGATCAACTTTTAGATTTATTCTCATACAACATTAGATAGACTTTAAAAACAGGCATACATAATTACATACATATATACATACATACATAACCTGTTCATAAAATACAAATATACTCTTAAGTCAGGCTTCAGTGAACACTAGCCAATTATTTTATATCAAAACAAATTGTTTATAAAATATATATCAGCATTTTATACTTTTGGACTGATGGTTAAAGTCTTTTTCTGCACAGTTTTCCCAGTTATTTTTACACACCTCTTTTCTCTGTGCAGCTTTGGTCCTCTTTTCCGTATTTATTCCAATAAAGTATCTGAAAAATAAGAGGAGAAAATTTTCCGTTAAAATGATTTGCAGTGTATAATTTTGATAATCTAAAAAATTCACCAAAAACTACTGGATATTTCCCTGAAGACTTGGAATTAACTGCAGAGGTCATACAGAGTACATTTATAGTCAGTAGATTCTAGCATGAGGCACATAAATGTGGATCTTCTACTGATAAACGAAAGTTATGTGTCAGTCTGGAGTTTGAACTTGAACAAAATGCAGACATGTCTAATATGATATACTTACCAAGAAGGATCAAACAAGGAGACACAGGCAAGCATTTTCTCAAGGTCAGCAGGTTTGGCAGACATCTATTGGTAAAGAAAACAATTTAAGATGACTGACAGTATCTGCAAATAAAACATTAAAAACTTAATGTGCTACTTGTTGCTTATATTCTACAGAGGCAGTAGGCCTAACATATTCAGAATATGAATGGTTTATGTAAAAATTATAATTTTCTCATTTACTCTTATGCAGATTTAAACTCCTGATGAAATGAGTCCTTGCTTCTCTACAAAGTTAGCCTTCAGGAGTTTAACTACAATGACAATGAAAACAAAATGTAAAGAAGAGATACCTAAAAAAAATTATTGACATTCCGTCCATCCATCTGTTATGCTGCTATTTCTGCAGCGGTTTGAACACACGTTCACAGTAATCACACAAGATTTATGAATTTTGATCACACCTCACCTATCTTTTGCTTCGATAAAGATTGGGACATGTGTCCGTTGCATATAAACTGTGCATGACGGTAGCAAATGCAAACCAAATGCAGTCTGAGTGTATGCTAACGAGAGATAAAAAAAAATCTTTTAATCTTTTAAAATCTAAAAGATTTTTACTCGGATAAGTTAAGGAAAATGTGCAAGTTGAATAAAAGTTGCTTACCTGTTTGAATGTGATGTGATGACAGTCTGTACAATGGGCTCACATTCCTGTGGTATCTTCCGGATTAAAACAAAGTCGTCCGATTCAAATCACAAAAACATCACTAGATGCTTAATATGTAATATTTTAAAGTAATAGGTAGCCTGGGAAAACCCAGACAACTTCCGGCAAATTCAGATTTGCTCGAGAAGTAGTCTGGCAAAGAGCTCATTCAAGCCCATTTCCATGCCGTCGAAATCGCGGCACCAGTCAGAAACGTTGAGGCGGGCTTTACACAATGACGATCGCTCTGATTGGTTTTAGGTCTATCCAATTGCGCCCAGAGGCATTTGAGCGTTGTCCGTTCAACTTTTAAATGCATTATATTCAAATTGCAAACACATGAGGACAGTCTCCATAAAAGACCCACTGGCAGATGAACGTGCTACTACATTTCTTTCTGAAACGGTAGGAAATTAAATTAGATTTAATAGAGGATTTTTTAACTGTGACACGATGATTGACAGGGCAGTTTAAGTGACAGGATGCACGCGACAGATCCGTCCGAAAAATATGACGAAGTAGTATGTCCCAAAGCTTGCCTACTTTTTTGCTACACATTCAAAAGTAAATACCTTTTCTTCACAAAAAGAGTAGGCTACATACTTTTATGGCATAGTGTAACTTAGGCAAACTGGGACGCAGCATATCGCTTTACACGATGACGATCGCTCTGATTGGATTTAGGTCTATCCAACTGCGCCCAGAGGCATTTGAGCGACGTCCGTTGGTGACGCCCCTTTGGAAATGATTTGTCTATGGAGCTTTGCCAGACCATAACTCAGTTACTACTGAGAATGGTCTGGTTTTAACCAGGCTAAGTAATAGGTAGTTTACATATAAAATAATAGCCTACTAGGCAGAGCTGCAAAATGACCTTGTGCAGATAAACTAATGTCTTCCTAAACTCACCTGTGCATAGAAAAATATAGTATTATACTGTTAAATAACAGTGTCATACTGTTGCTGGTCAACACGCAATTTGAAGCAACCAAGTTCTCCCATAATGCATTGCAAAAACGGTAACTTACAGTTATTACATGAAAACAGCATTTTGCTTAAATTTTCATGTACATTTACAGGAATTTTTTACAGTGTATCACAGCAGATTTACTTTACATTATTTACACGACTGTTAAATTTCTAAAAGTAAATAACCTTTATGTGCCAAATATTGAATTCCATGAATGTAACTAACAAACTAAGCATATATGGATGATGATGATGATGATAATAATAATAATAATAACACAAATGGCAGATAATATGATTCAGCATCTTTGTTTTTGTTTTGTTTGTTTTTTTAAATAAGATACAAATGCTAATTTTAAAGCAGATGAATAAACATGCAGTGAGGATCTCATCATCATCATCATCATCACACACAAACTCATTCACAATTCACTAACTCTGGGAGTCACACTGTTACTAGATAGCATGTCGCAGCTGACTGCATTAAAGTCTGTAATGTTGCCAATGCATAACTTATGTATCAGAAAACATTATGCACCATAAGTGAAATGATTTTTGGGTGACAGATAAAATATCTTAAAGGTGAACTAAGTAAACAAAGATAACCTCTGAATAAACCACCACAAAAATAGCTAAAAATTCTGATTTATTAATAACAGAAAAATAAATTAATAGAAATTCAAACAGATACATGTATCATCATTCCCTCCCCATCTAAACCTATCATCTAGTAAAAAAGAAGATAGTCATAAAGTCAACATTAACTCAATACTGACCCTATTTACTTTCCTAAAAAAAAATTATTAATCAATGTATGCTACTCCAAAGAACAATAATACTTGCCATGATCATTTTTTTATCAAAATGTAATAACACTTTTACTCAATGGCTGAAATCACTAATGCCTCTTATTTTTCAACCCCTCCTCTCCAACTATCTGTCAGAGACCACTTTGCACAATCCAGTCAGTTCCTGGAGGATAAAATCTAGTCCCTCCCTATATTTTCACTCAGAAATGTCACATTACTTAAATAAAATTATAATGCTTGAAGTAAAAATATGATGCCTTCAACACATCCAAACTGTGCATAGCCATACAATTTTAAGCACTAGTGCAAACACTCAAGATTAGCCTAAATAATATTTGTGTTAATTTGACGTTGCATGTTGCTGCAATGTAATTCTTTTTCATTTTCTTCAGACTTTATAAGCAGATGACACATGCACATGACAAAGTGTTACTTTAACAAGATGGTCCTGTGAACACAAGACACTTGTGAAAGGCGCTCATGGTTAAACCCGCCTACGAAACCATGACTCTGTGCTGTAGTCTGTATTTTGTGAATGAGAATATGCTGTTTGTATTATGATACAATCCATATTCAGTGTTTCAGGTATGCCATAACATTGCATAATAAATCATGACTTTACTGAATGACTCACTAGGACATTTATGTTATTGTGCTTGAGTTATAAATAGCTCAAGGCTCCTCATAGTCTAAATTAGCGTAATAAAGAAAGTCTCAAACCTGCTCCAACAAAGAATCAGCAAAAAAAGCAATATATCTCTCACTATAGATCTATATAGAAATTTACAGAAGGAGGCATTTAGATGCTAATTTTCCCTATAACCATCTAACCAATTTATGAAAGGGACAAAAGTAAAACCTGACAATGTCCCAATGTCCTAAATCCAAGATGCTACGATCCCAGCTGGGATTTGCATGTGAAAGTGGTAAAATAAACAGAACGGTTTAAAAAATATATAAATGCAAAGTGCACTGGCAAAAACATTCCATCACTCCTTTACTATGCATTAGTGCTCATGTTACATACACTTTTTTACATTTATGTTATCTAAGTGATTATTTACTTAGAATATTATGAAATATGACTGAATAAAATTGGCTACATTAAGCTACATTAAGTCATTTTTAAAAGTCAGATCAGGTAGAAACAGCTAGTTAGGGTAATAACTGCATGTTTTTTTTTTTGTTTGTTTTTTTTTTTACTTTTTCACAGTGCATTGAGTAGTCTAATAATACTAAATCAATTGCAAGTATTTCCTGGCACAACTTGTAAATATACTTGTTAGTAGGTGCATTATTATTATTATTGTAATTTAATTAATTGCATTTACATGCAGTGATTAACGGGCACTGTAATAAAGAGTGTTCCCATATTATCTTATGCACGGAGGCGCAGTTACCGTTATAAAACACCCATGCGAATTTTAAGCGATAAACAGCAGCGTAAGTTCAAAACCCACGGGATTCTTCAGCATGTTAATCTATAGATGGATGTCCTGGTGCTGTATTTCTGTATTCGTTTAGCTCTTGTGTGATGATCGGTGAGCGGGTATCGATCGCCTCACCTGCCGTTCCGCGCCTGTCCCAACAGCTCTGGCTTCGAGATGTTCTGGGGTGGCTTAAAATGCGATAGAAACGAGCTACAGAACTGTCGCAATGTCCCAAATTGCATTTTCACCTGCCCCCTCCTCCCTATCCGAACCCAGTAGTCTTTCACTTGAGGAAACAACAACAGCACACCCACAACCCCGCGACCGCTACATCCGACGCGCTGCCGTGTCGATCAAGTCCCATATTTTCCCGGAGATCTGATGGATGTGCGCTTCATGCTCCAGTCCTGAGGTGCTGCGGCTGCTGGGAGCGGGGGATGGATTCTTTCTGACGGCGTGCCAGAGAGAGAGAAAAACAGCGCTGCATTTTTACCGGCTGGAATATCTGGAGCTGCGTCCATGCGCCACCGTCTCGCCTCGGAGAATCAGACGAACTGGAGCAGCACAGACTCTCTCTCACACATCATTCCTGACTCTCTCTCTCACACATCATTCTTGACGCGCTCGCACTGGCTGCTCGTTTCTGTAAGAGATGCGCAAACGGGAGAGTGAACACGGCGTTCTGATACAGTGAGCTCTCGGGAGAAGTACAGAGAGTGAGAGGCAAAAACAAGTGAGCATTTTTAGACATATTTTAGTGCATATGATAGCCTACCCTAATATGCTGTCTAAGCAGTCAGCTTACTAGGTTTTCAGACACAGCCACTGCTGGAGTCTGTTTCAGCAGACGCTCAAAGCACTGGAGCAGCGCGCGCTCTACAGTGCACGAGTGATAGGCCTATAGCTATGCAACTTGTTTTATATCGTATCTCGTATATTATTTCGTATTTTATCTTTTACCTCATCGATGCCCGTTAAAGGTCACTTTCTAAGAAGTGATTGGCCATTTAAAGAGGATTGGCAACCTGAGGGCGTTTCGTAGGCTACTTGGCGAATCGAATCTCCTTTAGCGTTCTGAGACGTCACGTGAGTATATTTTATTTTCCTTTCTAATGTTTTTCGGTGCTGCTGAAATCTTTAACCACATTTTACAGGACATTTTCTCTAACATTGTCATTAATTTCTCTATCTCCCTGTCATTATCATTATAAGAGCTATCATCATCGCTAAAATCATTAGTCACCAAAATGGACAATTCTTGGTTTATTTAAAGAAATATTGCAGTTTTAGTATAAATGATCAGTGACTTTTTTTAAATTCATGTGCTTTTGTAATCTTTAAAGGGGTCCTTGATTTGATTTCACTTTTTTAACTTTAGTTAGTGTGTAATGTTGCTGTTTGAGCATAAACAACATGGTTCTTAAACTCTTGTTCTAGAAAATGAAGAACAAAGAAATGTGCATCAGGTGTACTTTGTATTTTTATGTTTTTAATTAATTTATGAAGCCACTGCCAACACATCGTTACATGTTGCATTGTTATATTATAATACTATCATATTCTGTGTTGGCGATTAGCTAACTGAGCTGTTAATAGAAAAGCCTGACAATATCAAAGCTAAATACCTTTACGTATTGTGTATTCCGCCATGTTTATCACTGACACGCCCCCAACTCGTAAAGATCGGAGCTTAGAGAAAATCCCGAGCTCCCCACTGGTATTTACGACATTGTGGTGGCGTTCAAGTGCGTTCAACTCATAAATACGATCTATACGAGATGACTTGAACGCACCAAGAGTGGGTGAGGCCATGTTTGACTGCTTTAGAGAAGAGGAAGAGCTGTTGTCGCTGTTTTTTTACACCCCGGAAAAAAGTTTGTCCTAAAGCTGATGAACTTAGAGAGGTAAAAATTTATTTCACACTGTTCCTGAACATTCTAACCTCAACGTTTGTCTGTGCTCTGCAAATTTTACGGAGAAATGCAGTAAAATGCAGGCTATAAGCACAAAGCCATTCCCATTTGTCAGAACAATCTGTTGTTTATGGATTACAACTTGTAAGTATGTCTTATTATTTGTAGTTGTGTTTTCCATTAACAGTTCCAATTATAAGCTTTACGTAGTTGCTATGATAGATGTAAACGAAGAGCAAAGCTTTGCCTCCGCTAGCCTGCTAACTAACAGTATTGATATAGTGTTTACTTTAGCTTTTTTAAGTTCTTGCTTTTGTAAGACTGTTCACCGCCCCTTAGGAAAATTATATGATTTTGTGATCGATTACTGTTTGTATCACCATAGTTTTCTGACAAATATGATTAAACGGTGATTAACATCGTATCTATTACAAAATTGCACACAAAAAAAATATACCACTCTGAAACATCCTGTGAAATCCATGCTTGCAAAGTCTGTGCTTGAAATCCGTTCAGCACAATCCTCTTGTTCGTTAACATTGTCAGGGTCTGAATCAGGCTCATAATGGTTTGAAATTGATGCCATTGTTAATATTTATATCTGAGTAGAGCTTGCGGTTATGAAGAGGCACGATATTTCCCGAACACACGCCAAAGCATGCCAATCACAACACATTGGGCCAGCTAACCAATCACAGCACATTTTGTATTTTGGAAGGAGGGGCTTCATCGAAAACGAAGCATTCAACCAGACTGGGGAGAGAGGAGCTGTAATAATGTAAAATTTGTGAATAATGCACTTTTTGAACAATAGAGCATGAAAACATGTTGTACACCCCAAAAACAAAATCAACACTGCGTAAAAGGGCATAATAGGACCGATTTAATCAAAATATCTTACCCTCCCTACGCAAAGACATCTCTTCGTGTTTCGTGGCGCGAGGGCGGGACAACTTGTCACCCACATGAGATCACAACATCCATCCAACCAGCTACAAGAATCTGAATAATATTTTTTTTGTTTAAAATAGAAATCACGATTCTTCCATGATTCTGAATAGACATCTAAACAAAATAACGTAATTTACAGTTCTGACAAGATTTTTTTATTTATTTGAATTTAGAAAAATCAGTTTGAGTGACTAATACAATGGCTCACTTAGACGTCAGTGTTTGTGCAGAGGTTGCACAGGCTTGCGCAGCGATAACTGATAATTGTTTGCACCTTGGAACCTATTTCTGGGAGTGCGTTCTCGAGCCACCAGGCACTGTTTTGTGCGGATGGGCAGCCGGAGCGCGTTTCTGTTAGAACAATGTCGTGCTAGCAGCCCCTAAGTTAATAACTAATGATCTTTGCAACGGAAGTGAATCAATCAATCAAAACTAACTTTAGCTGGACAATAACTTTATTCTAGAGCTGCTGTAAAGCCAAAACAATCTCTGTTACTGTAATTTCCTATTATCACTGTAAATCTGCTTTGAAACAATTCATATTGTTAAAAGCGCTATATAAATGAAGGTGACTTGACTTTCATTGCTGAATGAATCAGCGTTTCTGAATGAATCTCTTAAATTAACAACTCTATGTTGATCGCAACCGTAGACATCAGAGTTTACATCCGAACTATAAACCTTTATCCCAGTACTTCTGTAATAATTTGAATTATTGTAACACAGAAATTATATTGTGTAGTTGAAAATAGGGATGCACCGAAATGAAAATTCTGGGCTGAAACGGAAACCGAAAATCCTGTATGCACTTGGCAATTCAGGTCTAATTCACGATGGTCAAAATCTAATTCCGCCCTTAATCTTTCTTGTTCAAGAAGTCGTTTAACTCAGATACACAATGGGGAAGAAAAGTCTAATTGCAACTTCCGTTGCATGCAGACAAGGGATCATCACTCAAGCATCACAGTACTCTAGTACTTGACAAAAATAGTAGTTTAGTACTCTAGAAAGTGACAAAAATTATGAAAAAAAAACAGTCATTGGCATTTTAAAGGCCCGTTCACGCCAAGAACGATATTAGAGTCCACACTAGTGCAAAATAAAGTTCTGTTTATTATAAGCATGCGCTGTAGTTTTGTCATGCTTGCCTTGAGCTCTTTAAAGCAGGATGGATTCTGATTAGCTGTCAATGTTTTTTATCAATCGTCAGCGGGAAAAAATCATTCTGAAAGTGATTCCAATGATATAGTTTCTCTGTGACGTTATTGTTTATTGATGTGGTGTGGACTTCCCTATTCTCATAGAATTAGAATTATTATTAAAACTGTGTAGTTATTATCCTTGCTGTGAACAAGCCTTTATTGTTAGCATTTTTTTTTTCTGGTTGGTTGAAACTGGACAGCAATGGGAGGGATGGTCAATGAAACAGCGGAAGAAATCTATCTGACACATATGTACAAACAATTAGGCTGTAAAATAGTTCATTCAGAACTTCCTCCAACTCCGCCCTGAGTCTCACTCCAACTACTCTAGTATAGGCTGAATAATTTGTTGAAAATTTTGAGCAGTCAAAATGATTACAATCATTACCATTATCTATCTGAGCTCAATGTGTGCAAGTCCATCTGATGGTGATGTGGCCTGTGTAGTCAGTGCACTTTCCTCATTAGGTCCTGGACCACTTACAGACCCTTAATGATCTGCTGGAAAGAGTCTGACGGGATCGCTAGTCCACTTTTCGAGTCAGACCAGAGCTGATGGTATTGCTGCGTGCGTGTAGCTTAGTAGTGAAATATCTGTTCTAGTCATGAAGGCTGTAAGCACTGTTACTATGCAAGTGTAAGGCGGGTGCCAGCAAGTCTGGGCTACCCCTCGAGAAAACAAAAGGCTCTCATGAGAATTAACATTTGAACTCTCTCTTCCATATGTAACAGCAACATCCGAGACGCAGCACACAGTGCAGCTCACACCTCACTTTTACAGTCTCATCATCTCCCCCTGCTCCCCCTCTTCTCCTCCACACTTAAAGCTCACTAAAAACCTATGCAATGTTAACAAGAAGTGTGTACAAAAAGTAAATATACATGTTTGGTATCATTTAAAGTGTCTCAGAGCGCCTGGTAAAATGGTCTCATTCTCCCAGCCATAATGAAAAGCTAAAACATAGCACAACCCTTATCACATTTCAGCCCGTTCTCATCCCAAGGCGTCATAGTACTGGATGAGAATGCGTTGCACATTTGTATGTTTGAATTTTACAGATGCTCCTAAAGATCTCAAACATTTACAGTTTCCTGTTTATTAATGCTGCTGTGTGATTCTTAATTACCGCACATAAAATGTCCATACATTACAGGTATCAAATGCATGTCCTGAGAAAATAGCGAAGAAATCCTGAAACTGAAAAAAAAATCATATCCTGGTTTGCTAATTTCTCTACAAGACAAAATTACAATTACAAAAACGGTTTTCTGTCCTATGAATTATCAATAATAAAAACACTTCACTTAAGTAATGTCCACTCCAAAAAACCTTTAACAAAGCTTCCTCATTGAGACAAAACCTTCTGACAGCATCAGTCCCGTACATTTTACATTGTCCGAGGCCAAGCAATGTGCAGTAATATAAACTTCTCACCTGTCTGAGGGGACCCCTGAACCGTTTCTGAGAGGGTCCTGGTTTGCTCCTGCTGGGCCTCCCCTTACTTTGGCTTGGGACCCTGATCTGGACCCCTCAGGACCGCTGTAGAACCATGCTCCCGACTTGGTGAGGATTTCTTGTTGTTTTCGGCACAGGTTGCATACCCACATTACCTACATGGAAGATGACAAATTAAGATTAAGGGGTGAAGGGTTACAAATTTAAGAATCTATTTCAAATATGCTTCTGTACATAACATCATGGTAAAGAATCTTTTAAGGTTAAGATCTCAGCAAAGTTGCAATTTCTGTTCTCTCCTTATTGTCAGACTGATGGGATTAGCACACGAATGATTCACTGAGAATCTCACCTTTTGTTCTGCAAATGGCTTTCGGACCCAAATGGCTCTTGGAGCCTTATGCTGATTGAATTAGGATGGGCCAGACCCTCAGTCTAGGTTGTTACCTTAACCTGTATACTTAATTTGCATGCTTTGTTCAGAATCTCCACCTCTATGTAATCCCTCCCCCTTGGAATGTATATAACTACAATGCATACTGTATTAGAGTTAGATCATGTTGGAAGTTCTACAGCAACGTACAGCGGAGTTCTCAATAAAGAATAACTTCCGTTGAACGCGATCCCAACTGTCTCCTGGTCTCTGCTTCGATGAAAGAAAACTTTACAACAGGGGGAAAAAAACTCAGTAAGAACATAATAACAAACGAACCAAGATGTCCAGCTTTTATGGAGTTATTGTGTTCTTCTAACTATTCCTTTTTTATCATACAGATCAGTAGCGGCTCCTGACTGTAAATTTAGGTAGGGCAGATTCTGGGTCTCAGTGCTAGTTTATGATAAACATTTTGTGAGCTTTATATTCTAATCGCTGAACACATGCAGAACACTTTTGGCAGAGTTTGCGTTATTCAGCCTGAGGGTGGCGCACTAATGTTGACAGGCTTTAAAGGGGTGGTTGATTATGATTTCACTTTTTTAACTTTAGTTAGTGTGTAATGTTGCTGTTTGAGCATAAACAACATCTGCAAAGTTACGATGCTCGAAGTTCAAAGCAAAGGGAGATATTGGGCCCTATTTTAACGATCTGAAACGCAAGTGTCAAGCGCAAAGCGCAAGTAACTTTGTGGGCGGGTCTTGGGCGCTGTTGCTATTTTCCCGGCGGGATAAATGACTCTTGCGCCAGGCGCAAATCTAAAATGGGTTGGTCTGAAGTAGCTTCATTATTCATAGGTGTGGTTTGGGCGTAACGTGAAATAAACTAATCAGAGCGTCATCTCACATTCCCTTTAAGAGCAGACGCGCTTTTTCCATAGCGGATTGCTATTGTAACGGCGGATTTGCCAGGCGCGCGCCAGGAGCGGTTCACAGCCGAGGAGAGCAACGCTCTCGTCACGGCCGTAAAAGAGAGAAGTTACATTGAAATGGAGAAACCCACCCAAATTAACTTCGGTTAAACAGGCGTATGATAATTTGGGTAAATGTGTAAGCTAGATGTATGCTTTTATAATAAATTGTCTATCTATCTATCTATCTATCTATCTATCTATCTATCTATCTATCTATCTATCTGTCTATCGTAATAATGTATGATTTGCAAAAATTAAAACTGCTGCTTCTGTGTAGATGAGAGAATCAAAGTGTATGCGTGCTGTGCACACGACACGCTACATTGATTATGGCCAAGCATGCGCCCTTAAAATAGCATATGAATAACATGCACCACTGACTTTAAACTATTTTTTCCTGGTTAGTGGCGCAATTGTTTTCTAAACCTGCAAAATAGCATGAAGGAACGTTTGCGCCGGAACACGCCTCCTTTTTTGCGCTGAACTGCCCAGGGAGCGCAAGTTCATTCCCTAGTTTAGCGACGTGCTTCTGTGAAGGGAAAAGCGTGCTTTGCGCGGGTGCAAAATAGGAATGATACATGCGTCGGTGTACAAAGTCAGTTGCGCTGGGTGCAAGACAGGGCCCATTGTCTTTTACAGAAATAGCTTTTTGAGGACTACAATAAATGGCTGGTAGGGACTACAATGAGCTTCTTCAGGGGTTAGTGACATCACACTAACCCTAAAATTTACATAAACCCCGTCCCCAGGAATGCGATTTATAGATTATTATGACAGAATATGCTAATAAATGACTAGAAGATAGTTAACTACACATAAGCTACATAAATTCATCAACTAACCATTCAGAAATGTGCTGTTGCATTTTACATGTTGTCACTTCTTCTGGAGTCTCTCCATCTTTGTCCGACTCCGGTTTGAACATAATAAAAGGCTAAACGTTTTTGAAATTTTCAGTGCATGTCTGCGTGAGGTAATTGGAGCTGCTAACACACACAGCTCTTGAAGCTCCACCCTCTTTGCCGGAAGCAGCAGCTCATTTGAATTTAAAGGGACACACAAAAACGGTGCGTTTTTGCTAACCCTCAAAAAGTGACAATTTTAACATGCTATAAAAATATCTGAGGGTATTCTGAGCTAAAACTTCACATACACACTCTGGGAACATCAGATACTTATTTTACATCTTGTGAAAAGGGCATTATAGGACCCCTTTAAGTACACACGAATGCTATCTTAGAATTGCCCTAATGTAGTATTTATTGCTTCAGAATGTTGTTTTAGAATATTACTAGTTGTGGATGAATTCCAGTGGGGAAAATAATGTCATCATGTCTATTCTTAGAACAAACATAACAGAATTACATAAAGTCTATTCACATGAGCATGTTTATACTAAATGATTTATACTTTCATTAATTTGATTTGCTCCTCCACATAGGAAGAACAGACATGCCAACTAGTTCCTGACCTGATGCAGACTAATATACACATAGCTAAAGTGGACTGATATTGTCTTGGTCCGGAGTGAGGTTTATGTAATGTAATGTGAAAATAAATTTGCCCCAATTGCTTTCAATTAGAGCACACTGCAGTTCCATTTTTCACCACAGATTTACAGTGGGGAAAATTGTGGGGCACTATGGAGCTGGGGAGGGCCCAGGCACTCACTGCCCTGCTTAAGGCCCCGATATACTCAAGGCGAAGTTCTTTTTCATTCTTCGTTTAGGGGTAAAACGAAGTTCGAAATATGTGAGCAGCGATATACTGTTAACAAACATCTGATGCCACCCACACCAATGAGAGCAATGTTTAGATGAATATGTAAATGTGTGCTGCACGCTTTCCTCTCAATAAAATAAACACAACAAAACTGAGAAAACAGCAAGCATTATTTTAATAAAGCATAAGAAAAGCATCTGATCATAGCAGCGTCAATATGTTTGGACGATCTCTGCATTTCGGTACACTCTCAGTAAAAAAGGTACAAAAACTGTCACTATGGCGGTACCTTTTCAAAAGGTACACCTTTGTACCTAAAGAGTGCATGTTATTCCCTCAAAGGTACATATTGGTACGTACCAAAAGTGTACATATTAGTACCTAAATGGTACATATTAGAACCCTTTTGAAGGGTACTTTTCCAGTGACAGCTTTTGTACCTTTTTTCGAGGGTGTAAATACAAATGACTATGGTAAAGTCACATCACATTTATTTTTATAGCACTTTATACAATAGATTGCTTAAAATCAAGCAGCTTTACCGTATTAAACATAACAAGTAATAAAAACTCAGTGAGTGTTTTAGCGCAATTTTCTGACGTCATGGGATCACAACACTAAGAGATAGTAAATCTTTTTATTGTTTTTTTTTTTTTTTTTTTTTTTTTTTGTGTGCGTTCCCGAGATTAGACCTTCCTTAACATAATGCCGAAAACCCGAAGTCTCTAGGTGGTCTGGTTGAGGAGGAGATAGAAGTGCAAGATTGGTGCGCACAGACAGAACAGAAATCATGAGTTAACAATTGCAATTTTGTCCGTTGGAAAATTGCGCTAAAAAACAGTGTCAGTGTCTCGTTTCATCAGAAGCATAACTTCATTTTCTACTATACAGCAGCTCTCCAGTATGTTTATGTTTTAACTCGAGGGTCACGTCTGACCTCCATGGATTGAACAGGAGAAATGAAGCCGAAAAGATTTCCACGTGATAGAAGGCAGAGGCACCGTGCACACCTACAGTACCTATTATGTACAGTAATTGCCAGGGACCAATGGTAGTACAAAGGTTTTTACCAGCTGAAGCAAACTTTTACGGAAAGTTCGCTTTGGCAAGCTGTTTCGAACTTCCAAAACAAACTCTAAAAGAAGTTAGTTTTGGCCTGATTTTGTTCGAAATGATATATCCTCCTGCTCTCTTTACGACATAAAATAGTCTAGAAAAGCCAAAAGATATTTGTTGCAGAATGCTGAACACAAGTACAATTAATTATTGATTCAGTTTATAAAGAGGTCTATGTTTTGGATGAATATGTTGGTGCCCTTACAGACTTAGAGGACCTTGGCTACACTGTAAACCCCTATACCATCTGTCAATCAATATGTATATAGTCATTGAAGTGGTAAGTAGATGATCACAGTATCTTCTACTACTAATAAAACATTCATCCATCTATTCAAAGCTTGTCCTAGTGTTGTGGGTAAGCAGGAGCCAATTAATAGCCTATAGAATAAATAACATAGAATAAAATGTATTTACTACAGTAAGGGTACCCGTGTGAAAAGGAAGTGAGCTTAATTGTACAGAATGTTCACTTGTAGTATATGTCAAACCTTAAAAGTATATTTAAAAAAAAAAAAAAAAACTGTACTTGCAGATAATAAAATAATAATGAAAAATAAAAGGCCACTAAGAGAGTACACTTTCATGACTATGATCCTTAATGACTATAATTCTTTGTAATAATGTCAAATTAGAAGTTTTGCTTTAAAGTACATTTTAAATCATTGTTTTTTTATATTATTTTGATTTTAATATTTGAATATAATCACATTCACTTTCACTTACGTATATATACTATATTAAAGTATATTATTTCCGTAATATGTACTCTTTTTTTTAATAGTATGCTACAGTGTACTTATTTTTCACATAATTCGAAGGGTATTTGTTGCACACTGTGCAAACTAAACCACTAAATAAATTAATCAATAAATAAGAAACTGAAAATGCCGAAAACATAAAACTACAGTTATGCTAATAAAGAATCTTTATTTTTAAGAGTGTATGGTAAATGTTTGCAAGATTGTGATTGTAAGATTGATAGACTCATATACTCATAACACATAAACTGCACACTCATACAGACTGAAGTCAGACAGTGAGATAGTGAGGGCGAGTAAATCAATGACTACCATTAGAGCTGCTGCTAGAGGAGAGTGGTCACCTGTCTTTGCTGAGTCACCAGTGAGAGAGACAGTCAAAGAAAGGGAGAGAGTGTGAGAGAGACAGTCCAAAAGGGAGAAAATGAGTTTGTGTGTGAATGGAATGGGCCCAGAAAATAGAACAAGAGGGCCATTAGTGACAGCCAAGTAATAAGGACATATTGCCTGAACTGCTTTCAAATGGACTGTGGACATTAAAGTGCTCAATGCAAATGTTGCTACATGAGAAATGCATTACCGCAGAGGCTACACAAATTTCTGCATTTAGAGAAACAAAGAAACCAGTGGCTGACACAAGACTTGCAGTATAAAGCATTGCGGACAACGTTTTACTTTCTTTTTTTTTTAAATAACTATTGATTTAAAGTTGATTATAAGTATAGAATTTTTTTTTTTTTTTTAAGCTTATTATAACCAGATGTATACGAATTAGTTTACAAGTACAGAGACTATACGTCATTCAAAATACTTGGGAGAGGACAGTCAAGGATCATGATGCAAGGAAATGCACTGTTTTGCATATGATCATTATTATTTTTTAATAAAGATGAAAAAACGCAGACTGATCATTGACAAAAAAGTTGAGTGTGATAATGAAGTGAATTTATTTTCTGTACCTGTTGCACTCAATTTCTCAGGGGGGGAAACAGATAATTCACTTTTTTGACCGATAGAAGGGCATGCTGTGTATGGGGTAAGTTGTCACAATGGGAACCTGCATTTAAACAGGCTGTTCAGCTTAATTTAAATCGTAAAACAGGTATAGAAAAGATCAACCTATAAACATATTAAATGATTTGTATTGGCCAACATTTACTGTAGGTTAATTAATACATTGCAAAGAACACAGTTTAAGCTCTCAGTTAAATCTACCGTTGACTCAAGTCTGAATGTATGTTCACTTGTTTACTCAACAGCGCAAGCATAGGCTACATGATTTTGACATTGAATGGAATTCATGTTCGATCAGAAAAAAAGTAATTTGAGACAGTTTCGAACTGCTAAGAAATATTATGTAACATAATATAGGCTACATTTAAATATAACTGGACTTTTGGTTTAAAAACCAGATGAGCCCTTGTGACAACTATGGTAGAAAGAGTCGAAAACATTTAACATCATACTTAATGCATAAATTAAGTTTCCTACCCATTTCGTCGTTGTGAGTCATTTTGTATCCGTCGAGACACGATGAACAGCGATAGAGAAGATTGTTACAGCGTGCAATGGACTCTTGACGTCTTGAGCGTCTGCTGCCTCCGTCAGAACGAGAAATGATCGGCTCGGTTCATCTGGATTCTGAGAACGGCAAGAGAAGCCGCTATTGAGCTGCTGTCAGTTCTGCGCATGTCTGACAGCGGAACCGATCGCCGTTTAAGAGGCTGAATGAGGCATGAGCGATGAAGCTAAGAAACTCACTGCTCTTCGCTTTAGTCTACATTATTTACGGATCCTGCCGCTATCAAGCCACTAAGCCGGAATTCAGTTCATTACAAATGCATGCCGTCTCAAACCGCCCGAAAAAACACAGGTAATAACAGACACGAAGCTGCAGCCAAACACTGTAAACACTAAAAAGCGGAATACACTCAAACAATGTGAGTGAATGAGCGTCCTCTGGGTAATTAATAACTCTCAAAAGCTGTAATGAAGTTCACAACCTCCCAATGTGTGAATGAGATCTAAGTGGACTGAACTCCGATTTGCAATAAAAATATAGTTGTTTTCACTTAATAATTTTAGTTCAAATGAACGCAAATTAATACATTTAGCATGAGGACGAGAAGTCAGACACCTTTAAACTTGCTTCATTCTCTCTCAGCACTTCACAATGCAACAGAATCAGCTCTTATGTATTGTGTTTTTATTCACTATAGGAGAGAAGTGTCACTAGGAAGTTAAATTGAAGTTCAAAGTTTACAAAAAGGAAGTCTAATCAACAAAATGTTGACTTCAAGCAAAACAACTAGATAAAACATCAACAGTGAACAGATCCAAACCCTCTATTGATTCTAAATAACTTTATACATTTCCATCTGTCATGTCAAACATGTTTATTAGAACAATGAGAAGCAGTACTATTTTTTTTTATTATCTTAAAACCATGTTCTGTATCTAGAATAAGTGGAAACAGATAATGTAAAACTAAGTACATAGGGATATTGGGAAAACACATCTGTAAAGAATTTAGTTAAATGGGTTCAACACTTTATAGTCTATTTTTAAGCACACTGCATTGTGCTTAGTAAAAATACATAGTAGGCTACATGTCTGTTCAGATATAGCAATTTGAATGTCCATGAAATATTTTTTGTGTTGGCACTTAGAAAATAACTATTTCTTCAATATGTTTTAGATGTTATTGTGAACAATTATTTTGCATATGTTTCATTTTTAATATATATGTTAAATAAATATCCACACCTGGATCTTCAGTGAAAATGCCAGACTTCTCTCTGGTGACATAGAGGGCTTCTCCAATCATTTAGTCTGCTTCAACTTCAGCCCTGCAAACTCACATTCACCTGCCTCCACTTTGCAACAGCCACGTCTCAACATCCAATCAAACTGAACCAAGTCTCCACCCTACATTTTTTTCTTTTTCTATTATTTGTTACACTCAGTATGTCACAATATGAAAGAAAAGATTCTGTTTTATTGTGACTTAAAAGGATAGTTCACCCAAAAATGAAAATTCTGCCATTAATTACTCACTCATGTCGTTCCAAATGACTTTGGTTCATCTTCGAAACACAAACAAATATATTTTTTAAAGAAATCTGAGAGCTTTCTGTCCCTCCATTGACAGCTACACAACTGAAGCTTTTACGCTTCAAAAAGGTCATAAAGAGATCGTAAAACTAATCTATATGAATTGAGTGGTTTAGTCAAAAAGTTTCCGAAGACACTTGATCGCTTTATATGATGAACAAATTGAATTTAGGCTTTTATTCACACAAGCATTCATCAACTCACACATCAGTTGTGGTAAACGGTAACGGAAGCATGTTCGCTCTCGTGTTACACAGCACATTTGAGTTTCCGCAATGAGGTTTGTTCTCGCGGGTCAAGCAGGTTCGGTTGAACTTCTGTTTATATCCGTTTATCAATGTTTATATGTGAATAAAAGCCTAAATTCAATCTGTTCATCATATAAAGTGATCATGGAAATTTGGACTAAACAACTCGATTCATATGGATTAGTTTTACGATCTCTTTATGTGTAAAAGTTTGTTGCGTAGCTGTCAATGGAGGGTCAGAAATCTCTCAGATTTCATTAAAAAGATTTTCATTTGTGTTCCGAAGATGAACGAAGGTCTTACGGGTTTGCAACGACATGAGGGTGAGTAATTAATGACAGAATTTTCATTTTTGGGTGAACTAACCCTTTAAAGCCTGCATATACTATATCATTTTGTCTTAATGTAAAAGGTATCCATCATAATAATGCATAAACATTTTAATGCATTAGATACGTCTAGCCATAAATATGATATGATATTATATATTAGCTATTTGTAGTTCCCTATCAGTCAGTCACTCTCTACGTACGTCGAATAGGAATCTCGCTAGAGAGGCCAATCTACTTCAAGTGAAACTAAACGAGCCAATGCACATTGACGTGCAATCATTTGCATCAGCTGTTCAGCCACGTAGCGCGGGTATATAATGAGCAGGTGCGATTGCACTTCAGCTTTTTGCTTCGGAGTCTAGCTTTTCGATGCTGTTCTCTTCACTGAGTGTTTACAAATTGAACGAGCGAGCTCTCCAGGAGGATCTCTCACATCTGGTGCGGGCGATACAGTGCGGCAGCGGGGTCGACTTTTTTCTCTCGCTCTCTTTCTGTCTTTTTGTGTTTGTGTCTGTAAAACAAAAAGGCTGTTCTTACAGCTGGTATGGTGCGCCAAGAGCGCTGAAAAGCCGTTTTTATGGCTGGTAAGATCACCGTGAGAAACAGACGGCGCACAACAGGCTGCACACTTCCCTGTCTGTGTTCGCAGCGACAGTTCCCCTGCGTGCTTCAGCACCAAGGAGAGCAGTCCCCTGAAAGAGCTTACACGGGTGGAGCGTGTCTTTTTAAAGATGTCACTCTACCTGTGTGTTTCTGGATACGGTCGTTACCTGGGATCGCGGGATGATCACGAACGCTGCATTGCGTATCTGGGCATTGAACATGCTGAGGCAGCATTCGAGTCATGTACCCATTGTTGGAAGATGACCATCTCAGAGCTTCGGTCGAGACTCTCGTTCCTGCAAAGGGGCGGAGTCCCCGCGCCTCTGCCGTGATCTAACCCTCCTCAGAGGGTTACTTCAGGCAGGGGTGCGGGTGACCTGAGGATTACAGCGAGCGCGCTTCCTTTGGGGAACCAACCCCCTAGGAACCCTCATCCCTCTCACGCTACGCAGCCAGTAGAGCCGACGACGGAATGTGCTGGACCATCCACAAGGTGTGTACCAGTCGTTTCCTTCGGCATTCCCCATGATGAACAGATGTCGGTCACTGCATCGGAAGGTGGACTTCTCTGTGGATGACGATTCCCGAGTCGGACCCAGAGATGATGGCCATGCTTTCCTGGGCCGCCAACAGGATCGGGCTCGTGTGGAGCCCTCGAGGTTGGACGATTGGTATCTCGGGGTGGTGCGCACTGGTTCTCAGCAACCCACCCCAGTGCCTTTCTTCCCGGAGGTGCATGAGGAGCTCACGGGGGCGTGGACGGCACCTTTTACTGCCAGAAACCGTCCCGGTGGCTCCTCCTCCTTCACCACCCTTGATGGCGGGGCGGCTAAGGGTTACACACGTATCCCACCAGTGGAGCTGTTGTACTGTACTGAGACCCCGGCCTGGCTGGGTGCCCAAGGTTCCTACCACTCCCTTCAGGGACCAGGTAGTGAACCTGCAAGCGCTGCCCGTGGAGGAGGCAGACCCAGCCCTGGCTTTGCTAAGTCCCGTTCGCGCTCTGTGTCTGTACATGGACAGAACTCAGTCTCAGGACCTCAGACCAGCTCTTTGTCTGTTACGGAGGCCAGCAGAAGGGAAAGGCTGTCTCCAAGCAGAGGATGGCCCACTGGATAGTGGATGCCATCGCCTTGGCTTACCAAGCACAAGGCGTGCCCTGCCCGCTCAGGTTACATGCTCACTCCACGAGAGGCGTTGCATCCTCCTGGGCGCTGGCACGTGGCTCCTCGCAAAACAGATATCTGTAGAGCAGCGGGCTGGGCGACACCTAACACATTCGCTAGATATTATATTATAGCCTACGTGTAGAGCCGGTCTCCTCCCGTGTTCTCACCCTAAACGGGTAGAAGCGAGAGGCCCCGGCTCTGTCGGCTTGCTGCACCCTACTGTGCACCCTTATTGCTTCAGAGTAAAAAACCTGTTGAGTCCTCCAACACCCTCGGTCCGGACATGGCGGAGCGTCTGGCGCCAGGCCTTTATCTGTTGAATCCTTAAGAACCGGGTCTAGGCTGGGTCCCATTTGTGTGACCCTACGGGGATCCCATATGTGTATTTCTTCCACGGCTGCTCCTAAACGGAAGCCTGTGTCTTTCCCTTGGGCTAAGTCACCCAGTATTTTTATATGCAGTACAACCTCATATATATATCGCCACATAACTCCTTCTGGGAAGAATGTGGGTTCCGCAGCGTTCTCCTTCCTAACAAGAAAGGGCACGCTTTCCCAGTGTTATCCAATATTCGCACTGTATAGGTTATCACGGAACAACAGTGACAAATACACTCTGTGTAAGCCCTCTCCTATCGTCCTTCCAGGCAAGAAGGGGCAAGAGGCTCGCACAGGCCACTGGATGGGGTCAGCAGCTGTGGCGCTTTGGTAGGGATTCCTATTTGTCGGTCACAACGTGCATAGAGAGTGACCGACTGATAGGGAACGTCTCGGTTACGTATGGTAACCCTCGTTCCCTGAAGGAGGGAATGGAGACATGCATCCCGTCGCCACATCTGCTGTGACCCACCGGGGCAGCCAGCTCATTGGCTTGGCTCCTCAGCAAAAAACTGAAGTGCAATCGCACCTTCTGCTCATTATATACCCGCTCTGCGTGGCTGAACAGCTGATGCAAATGATTGCACGCCAATGTGCATTGGCTCGTTTAGTTTCACTCGAAGTAGATTGGCCTCTCTAGCGAGATTCCTATTGGTCGGTCACAAGGTACGTCTCCGTTCCTCCTTCAGGGAACGAGGCTTACCATACATAACCAAGACATTACACCTTTAGAGTTCAATGCATTACAATACATGGCATAACACACAAAATTGGATGTTAATCCTTTAAAAGTAGAATTAAATATGTATTATATGATATATTATAATTAAATTATTCAGAATTATTAGTTGCAATTTTTGTAATTACAAAATGTATTGCAACCCACAACAAATGAAGTTATAAGGCATTATGTGGTTAATGTTATAATAATGTATTTTTTTTTTTTCATTAATCGCGTTTTTATTTTCTTGTCCTTCCATGTACAATGTTGTGGGTGTGAATGTTTAAGGGCGTGGAGCAAGAGCTCCATGACATCACTGTCCCACCACTGAAAAAGAATCTGGTCATCTAGCACTGCGGGGGCAACTCAATCCATGGCCTCACTAACATGTGGAGCCATTGACACTGACATCAGACACAGCAGCGCCGGTGTCCATGACACCCCAACACCAGCTGCCTTCACACAGCTCCACACTCACTGTCCAGCAGTAAGCGCATAGCACCATGGGAATAAAACCACTTGCTGATCTAGAAATAGCTTTTAAAGTTCATCACAGTTCATCAAATTTAACACACTTATATTGCAACCATCCATATTGATCTCAAGCCAGTGAAACAAATCAAACAAAACCTCACATGCCAGATAAGCAGATAAAAAGTGTACATATATAACTACCATCTAGATAAATATATAGTTGGTTTGCTGTCCTGCATATACTTGCATATAACGCTGAGATCTCAACAAATCCCACAATACTGTTTTGTGGGACACCTAAAAAGACGTATTTTGCCTCTATACCAACAAGAATTCAAGCAGAGTAAGCAGTTCTAACCATATACAAGTGTTGTTTATCGCAGTGTTATCTCATCAGAAGCATGTACAGATCTTCCTACTGCTGCACCCTCACTAAACACTATGCATTATGCACATCATTCATCATTCATGAGCTGTGAATAGTGAATTAGTCGCTGGTTAACAATTGACCATCAGTAAAGATATTTTCCACATTCTTCAACTCCTAAGAGGGCAAAGAGCACAGGTGGCGGACAAATTATGATGTAAATAATCCAAAGCAACTGTCTGAGATTCTATGGCACATCATTGATAAAAGCTACATTTATTTAAATAAATCTTTTGAAATTATGTCAGACTCGCGGTTCAGTGAATAGCTTTCCTCTTTTATTATTTTTTTTATTTATTTTTTTAGTTATAAATCAGCATAAAAGGCAGTATATGGTGTATCTCACAATGAGATTGTTTTCCACATTACAGTGTTTTTGGAGTAAAATGTGCCTAAATTTCATGGAAATAATGTCAAAATGCAAATACTGTATATACACACTACCGTTCAAAAGTTTGGGGTCAGTAAATTAATACTTTTATTTGCAATGATGCATTAAATTCATTAAAAGTGTCAGTAAAGACGTTTATGTTACAACAGATTTCTACTTCAAATAAATGCCATTCTATTTTATTCCCGGAAAAGTGTCTCATTTTTCTACAAAAACATTAAGCAGATACACAACTGTTTTCAACATTGATAATATTAAGAAATGTTTCTTTAGCAGCAATCAGCATATTAAAGTGATCGTGTGACACTTAAGACTGGAGTAATGACTGCTGCAAATTCAGCTTTGACATCACAGGAATTAATACAATTTTAATATTAAAATAGAAAACAGTGATTTTTAAATTGTAATAATATTTCACAATATTACTCTTTTTACTGTATTTTCGATCAAATAAATGCAGCCGTGGAGAGACTTCTTTCAAAAACATTAAAAAAATCTTACCAACCCCAATCTTTTGAACATAGTATAAATATATGAATCGTACCAAACATTTATTTCACTCTAATGGAGCAATAATATGCCAGCAGCATGTGACAATTAAATTCAGTATTTTTGGATACATCCAATTGTCATTGTAATTCACTTTTTACAATATCAATGCTCCATAATAAAGGGGCTTGTGAGAATTTGAACATAATGAAAAAATAATAAATACTAAGAAAAAGAGGAGCTGCTGAACAACTTGTCCCCATGCTGTAAATTTCTGCAAGTAAATTGACAGTGATGAAATGGAACAAGTGCAAAAAAAAGAAAAAGAAAAGGAGATGCACAGTAAGTAACAGAGGGAAATGTACTGCAATATTAGTATTGATTCATGTATACAAGTCTAAACTTCAATGGTTCAGTGACTGCTGAAAGACAAAACTGCAGTCAGACAAAAAATTCATATTAGCTATTTGAAATCCCAAACACATGAAAAACAGAGGAAGGGCTGAATCACTGAATGGAATATAATGCCCACTAGTGGAAACAGTGTTGAACAGCCTGTGTTGGTTTCATAAAAAAAGACATTGACAAAGATTTCTTTCTTTAAAAAAGATTTTTTTTAAGGCAAGAGGTTACACTAAATTAATTTATCTTCATTTTTAATATATTTTTAGTTGAACTTAATGTCTGCTCTACACTTCAGCGACCACAAAAACTTTAATATAATGGAAGCTCTTTTAAATGTCAAACATACCTGAACATTAAACATTAACAGGTATTCCCTTCACTCAAAAACAACACATAAAACAACACTTAATTTCAACATTTACTCTCCTGATCCAGCCATATGCAAAGGATGCTGGGAACTGAAAATTTTCTGTTAATTTCAGTTAACAGAAATTATTCATGTAATCCAACACAAATGGATTAAGTTAAATTCAATTTTAAATATATTTAAGTGGATTGAACAATGAAATTAAGTTAGGACTAAATGTATAGCAATTGTGTTGCTTTAACTCATTTTAATTAAGTAATTTTAACAAGCAGCAAAAATCTCTTTTTTCAGTGTTGTAAAAAGTGTTGAATTATTATTATTATTATTATTATTTTATGTTTTTGAAAGAAGACTCTTATGCTCACTAAGGCTACATTTATTTGTATGAAATGTATTCCTGTAATGACAAAGCTTAAGTTAACACTATAGTAACTTTCATTAATAAATCATTAACAATAATGCTCAACAGATCATTAGTTATTAATATATATTCACATTAAACTATGAGATAGTGTTTGTTAATGTTTACTGTTGAACTTACTAAACATTACATAATGATTAACAGATCATTATTTAATGTAAATTGAAATGCTTACAAATATCATTAAACTTTCTATTCATATGATCATGCACTTCTTAAAAATCTAATAATGATTTTAAAATAAATTATACAATGATTAAAAGCTTATTACATTTGCTGTCCATTTGAATGCTAAACGTCTTTAAAATTCGATTTATATATTATCTAACACACTTTAATTATATTATTAGTAATTTTAAGCATTTCACAAAAAATATATTTCACAATGTTTTACACAGTCTGTAAAAGTCACACATGTGGTCTTTGTTTGTTGTGGTGTGTATGCAGACTTCTACTATTTACACTTTACAAATCATTTATTAATTATTTGTTCCTGTTTTTGAAGTACCCAATCTATTCATAATTTCCAAATGTTTCTAATGTTTACTATTAACTATTTAACACCTGTATGGGCTTTGGACGTTTAGCTACTGTAACAACGCTTGTGTAAAGGGTGGTTAGTTATGTCTTTAGCAGGGATTTAGCTAAACTTAATAACACATGATTGTAATTATGGTGCAAAACATGTTTTGTACTGCCTCAACATTAAGTATACTATTTCCATAAATAGGATATTCCTTGAATCATACATCAACGGGAGAAAACAGATAATTTTCTCAAGAAAATACTTCATTTATCAAAACAATGTAATACAAACAGTTTGAACAGTGTTCCCTTAAAGTAATCAAACTAACCCCTGCACACTGTTGACCCCTTAACCAAGCCTTAAACCTACCCGTACCACCAAACCTGTCCCTAACCTTACCCGTATCACACCAAATAACAGCAAAATTGTTTTACAATAGAACTGGAACACAAGTACATACCTATTTTTATTTTTTTGGACGCAAGTATATAAAGACACCTATATAGTACATACACCTATACCTACATAGTAAAGACAACTAATATAAAGTGGGACCAGTCATTCTTATATTGTTACATTTTCTGTTGAACATCCAGATCACTCATAGCTACCAAACACCTTTTTGCTTTTGTACATTTGTAAATGTAAAAAAAAGTGCATTAGGTTGTATATGAACTGAAGTTTGAAGATTTTCAAGAAGTGCATGATAAATAAAAAGTTGAATGACATTTGTAAGCATTTTAGTTTACATTAAATAATGATATGTTAATATATATTCTATCATGATATGTTGATACATAGAGAAAAACATTTATTTCATAATGTGATTTTCCCCCCACTTTCAATTATTTTACTTCAATGAAAGGTTAGATTTTTGCTAATTTTTTTAATAAAATGTCAAAAGGATTAACAATGCAGATTTATTTTTTACAGCCATCTTTGATCATATTTACCAAGGGGGCAAATAATTCTGACCAGCACTGTATATATATATATATATATATATATATACTGTATATATTATATTCATGGTCATGGTCATGGCATCAAGAGCAGAGGAGGGATATTTAGAAAACAACAAACTACACACCAGAAGCCTGTTGCATGAAGCCATTTTCAGTTCAGGTAAATTTGAGATTAGTTTGAGCAAACTTGCGCTACATGGCTAACCTGGTCCGGAGCAGGTTTTATTCTGGGTTAGAGTTCCCAAAACTGGGCCAATCAGTTGTGAGTAAAGTGACATGTACTGTATCTGATGCAAAAAAGCCACTCCCCCCTGTATCTCTCCAAATTAAAGCAGTTTAGAGTGGGGAAAAAAGAGAGACAAAATTGTTTGTCTTTTGCTGTTAATTATTGATTATATTTATATTACATCAATTATAATTGTATAATTCATATAATACATTCATATAATTATTATATTAATTGACAATTAATATTAAACATTGGATTTAAATTAATATATAAATACAAACTTTTAAACAGATTAAGCTTGCATGTTTTCTTTTGAGTTCTTTGTGAACTTATATAAAGTATGCAAATTCAGTTGATACACATGCATATAGTCAGATATTTTCATTTAGCTCGCTTTTTAAACTCGCACTGCAGCAGTGTTTATTTCTGCCTTTTAAATGCATTTAAATTCATGTTTTTCATAACGATCTCTTCATCTCTTTATCAGAGAAGTGAATTGTGTCAGCTCTCTCTTGTGTCAGAATATGGTCATGCAGAATAAGGCATTAATATGTGCTTTATAAGTACTAATTAACAGCCAAAATCCTAGAAATATGTATGCTAATAAGCAACTAGTTATTAGTGAGAATTGGACCCTAAACTGAAGTGTTACCCAATTGTGTCATTAACTTTTGTTTTGAGCTTATGTACCTCACAAGTGAAAAAAGAGTGAATAAGTGAATCAAGTGAATCAAACTGACGCTCTCCATGTTCCGTGTGATTGGCTGTTTGCAGCATGACACACTTTCACATTTCAGAGTTAATCACAAGCTCTGGATCAAACCCTGAATTGACAGAGAACGTTTATACCAAGTGTTTTGAGCCCGCTGAACCTGATCTAAACTACTGTAGGTTGGATTTGTAAGGTTTTGTCAACTACTCTGAAACTCAGAGCTTGTTCAACTAGGCCTCAGGAGTTAGGGAGACACTCTATTGTGGGGCTTTATTTTCTTTTAACATTTCAGCACCCTCTAGTGGTTAAGGGATTAAATAGCTAACTTTCTGTTTAGTAAAAAGCCACCAAACCCAGAAGCACAATCTGAAAGATGTCGAAAATGAACATAAGATACAGAAACACAAGGCCATATACAGTAGACAGGGTCTTTATACAACTTGTTTACAGATTTTACGATGAGAGAGGGGTCAGACGTACTTTGTTGGACCGGAGCGAGACGCGTCCTCCACAGCGTGCGCAGAACTTATTTTGGCAATAAGAACAGACGTGGCCGCAGCCATCGGCAAACTTGGTTTTGTGGCAGATCCCACAGATGGGCGAGTCTCTCTTCTGCTCCGGATTCTTCTGAGCCTCCTCTCCGATCTTCTTCACCTGGTCCTTATACATCTCAAACTGCTGGTGCAACTTCCTGTGTAGAGCAGAGGGGGACATTTAGGTTTGGGTCATTTTAGTATTTTCCTGTAATTGTCTTGATTTACATTTGGGGAGGAGAGTCAGGTGTGAAGAGCAGCTCCTGGATCAGTGTGAGGGTACGTTTACACGACAACGATGTACTAAAAACTGAAACGTTTTTCCTTTTGGTTTTTTGCATACAGGCGACAGTGTTGTCTAAACAATCCCCATCCACACATCTCCATGAAAATGATTAAAAATGGTGTATTATGCATGCCAGGCCAGTGTTTGGCGATGTCACTTTTAAAGAAACACTACGCGCCTATTACTGAACATGTAATACGCATGCGCATGACATCACCTTTTTTTTTAAATTCACATTTTGTAGTTTACACGGAGACGATGAAGGTGTTTTCAAAAACTTGCACTTTGAAACCCGTTTTCAAAAGTTTGCATTTTCAGGCCCCCAAAACACCGTTGTCGTGTAAATGAGTTTGTGCAATGATAGCTTTGTCACCTGTTAATTAACATTTATGCAAAACTGATCAGGAATATGAAAATAATTCAGCCAAGAAGTGCTATTATGTTCAGCATAACCTGCAATGTTACTGCAAATAAAAAGAGGAAAAAATACCAAATTGGTTACACAATAGGGTGCTTTTTCAGTAAAAATGTTAAGAATTTTTTAATAAGAATAATTATAAATTTCTACCAATAAACTTTACATATTAAAAATTAAAATAATTGTAAAATAAAGTAATTTTTATATAAAAATTTAAGGGAAAAAATGGGTTGAGATTATTTATATTCCCATCATGTTGAAGAAGATGATGTTACTTCATTGATGTCTAAACTTATTTGATTGTCATTATGGATACCAAAACAATACCAAAACTGGGTCAGGAGGCCGATTTATTTATTTATTTATTTATTTATTACATTCATGCCAATTCTTAACTATTTTAGATTTTGTAAATTGGTGGCAAATTTGTCTGAATCTTATTCATACATCTGCTTACACCCAACTCTGCTTATTTATTTTTTTCTTTTTAAAGGTCCCATGACATGGATTATTTTATTATTTTATAATGTTTCCTGGGGTGCCCTTATAATGTTAGTATGTTTTCAAAAATTGTAATAATTCAGAAATAAAAGGCATTTTTCCTAGCCTGATTTTAGCCTCTGATTTGAACACTCTGTTTGAAGGGGCGTGTCTGCTGAGAGACTTCAGTGTAAACGCCCACTGTGATTGGCTGCTGTGAGACTTCAGTGTAAACGACCACTGCTGTGATTGGCTGAGATGCATATGAAATATTTAGAATTACATGTGGAACTCTCTCGAATACTTTTACTATTACAGCTATTATACGTTTTTACTATTACAGCTATCGAGATTAACGAATCGTGAGAAGATTTTTTAAGTATTTAGATCTATTCCCATCACATAAAAGGTTGCAGTGATGAGCATTGAGCAGATGACAGCCTGTTGATCGCGTGAATGAAGATATTGTCATTGCAACGCAGTTTCTGCACTCTCACTAATGATTTCACCAATGCAAACATGAGGTAAGTACAGTAAGAGCTTCGTTGTGCAGCGTAACAGCGTCATTGATTTCATAACGAGTTTTGGCAAGTGTCCAGATAAACTCACGCTGTGTGATTGACAGCTTGGGCGATTGGAAAGGGACTGTTCTTTGATCGCTTTCTGTATATATTTTAATCACAGTTTAAATAAGATTATTTTCATCCTACCAAGAGAAACGATGTGAAGTTGATATTTTAGTCACTGGCTTGATTTACTGATGCATAAACAGTATTGAACGATTTTGAGAGAAAGATTATCAGTCTGAACTTGAACAATTACACATCAGAAATTCACATAACCCACTGGTTCTTCAGAGGCTCGGATGAAGGAACTAAAAAAATACTTTTGTGTTCATTTGTACATCCAAACACTGAGCAACTGTCATGCTTTGCTCGTTTGCAAGCCATGATGTCCCTCGAGGAAAAAACAATATCGCGCTAGCGCAGCTTATTTTCTCATGGGCGGGCCAAATTCTTTTTGCGGGCAAAGAAGAGAAAGGGGAGGTGACCTTTCCCCTTATGACGACATAAAGGGAAGATTCTAGATTCGCCCGTCTGAGCTTTCATTTTCTCAAAAATACCCAGGGCTTGGTTTACACCTATCAAAATGTCTAGCCACTGGGGGACCATAGGCAGGCTAGGGGAACTCATATTAATGTTAAAAAACCTCATAAAGTTAAATTTTCATGTCATGGTACCTTTAAAAAAACTCATGAAATTGGTTTGGAATTTTCATTCCTGTTGTAGCCTCAATAGCTCTCCAACAAATGTGAGATTTGCAGTTTCATTGCTTTATAAGACACCAATGTCTACCAGTGTTGTTAACAAGAATGAAAACGTTTGTTAATTGAAATAAAGCTGAAAGAAAAAATAAAAAAATATAGGATGAAAACAGAAATGTTGCCTTGGCAAAAAAAAAAAAAAATGAATAAGTTTAAGATGAAACTAAAATGGAAATAAAAAGTCGTTATATATTAATAAATGCTATAATTGTGTACAAATAATAGAAAAATAACACTGATTTCTACCCATTTCATGATAAGTACAAGTAGAATCTATAAAACGTTTTTTTTTATATAAAAATAAAAAAACTATAAAAAAGGTTGTTGTTTTTTTTGCAACTGTAAAAAGTGATTAGTTGAATTAACTTAATAAATTTAAGGCAATGGGTTTCCTCACTTTTTTAAGTAAATAAACGTCATGCCTAATTGAAAGAATTAAGTAATGTGGAATTGTCAAGTTGACATAGCTTATTTTTTTCAATTATGCATGGGTTATTTACGTAATAATTTTAAGGCAATGGGTTTCCTCACTTTTTTTAAGTCAGCTGATCACTTTTTAGTGTTTAAAACCTTAATTGTTTGGCACGTGATTATTGTGGTGCTTTGGGTTTAAGAGAGCATTTCAGTAGTAATTGCATTAATATATAGGCTTAAACTCTGGGTTAATTCCTCCTATTCTACATTCATCAGTCAAACCATATTGAAATAAGTCAGTAACCACTGACAGGATGCATCAAATACTTTAACAAGACTCGTAAGATGATAAGAGAGTGTTCCAGTTTGACAAGATCCAAATCTAATGCAGACAGACTCAATCAATAATTTATCCAGAGAAAACACTTACTCATCAGATGATTATTGATCCAGGGGGTATTTTCCATTGTTTTTAAGTCGCATGGAGCAGTGAAGTATGACAGGGACGGGTTTTACTGTACATGCACTACAAATCATGATATTCAGTGAGCCCTGGAAAATCGATAACGTGTCCACACTGAAAATATCTGACATTGTCTCTCCGCAAGAGTACATGAATATCCGCTGTCATCGGTTTGGATTGAACATGTTGTGTTGATATACGATTTGGTAGACTGATGAAACGGTCCGTCCAAAAAAAAAAAAAAAAACTTGAGTATGCACACTGTTAGCAGGGTTTTATCTGTGCACATGGTAACTTCCACATGATTTAAGTACTTTTGAACCCAGAGCATTTCTTTACTAGAGTAGTGACAAACTATTCAGGGGGTAAACCCCTAGACCATCACACCAGTTCTGCTTGACCCACTTGGATTAAACCATGTTGTGTTCATTTTAACGATTTTTCTTTTTCCTGAAATACTAGTTAAGACCCAATCAGAGAGGATTTTCTTTTTCCTAAAAAAGCTTGTTATCGCATAATTCGCATTGGACAAAAACTTACTGACTTTGCTCACACAAGGCATAAAAACTTTTGGATTTGGTCTTGTGGTGTTCCAGGTCAAAATGACAGATTTACAAAAAATTGGGTAACACTTTAGTTTAGAGTCCAATTCACACTATTAACTAGTTGCTTATTAGCATGCATATTGGTATTTATTAGTACTTATAAAGCACATATTAATGCCTTATTCTGCAAATCCCTTAATCTTACCCAACACCTAAACTTAACAACTACCTTACTTACTATTAATAAAGCAGTAATTATGACTTTACTGAGGCAAAAGTTGTAGTTAATTAGATACTAGTGAGAATTGGACCCTAATCTAAAGTGTGACCAAAAAATTGCTTATAAATCTGTTATTACCAAACATTGGATTCCATCTTTGAACTAACTATTAACTATGACTTTTGCCTCAATTACCCCTTAAACTTAGTGCTTATTAATAGTTATTAAGGTAGTTGTTAAGTTTAGGTATTGGGTAGGATTAAAGGATGTACAATATGATCATGCAGAATAAGACATTAATATGTGCTTTTTAAGTACAGCCAATATCCTAGTAATATGCATGCCAATAAGCAACTAGTTAATAGTGAGAATTGGACCCTAAACTGAAGTGTTACCCAATCGGGTCATCAACTTGTTTTCTTTAAATCAGCACAGGTTTTGTATTTGGAACTGATTGATCATAGGCCACATTGATCTGAGCTTATTTACAGTACCTCACAAGTGAAACAAATAGTGAATAAGTTTGAATGAAAAAAAAAATCCTCAAATTCACCTCAAACAAACAAACAAACTGAGGTTTATAAACTCAGATCAATGTGGCCTACGATCAATCAGTTTCAAAATGAAATCTGTAATTGAAAGGAAACAAGCTGACAAAAAGATTGAATCCAGTATTTGGTGATAGCATAATGAGAGATTTACAAGCAAAGATTTTAAAAGCCCAGTCATTTTGCCCGGGAACACCAAATTAGGTAAAGGATTTTTAGCTCAGGACAAGGGAACTAGCTACTTTTAGCGGCATGATTTGAAGCCCCTGCACTGTACTTACGGCTTTGGCTCCTCCTCACTGGGGGACTTTGACTGGGGCTGAAGAACATTACTAACCAGCTCAGTGATTCCACTGAAAGGGTTCCACCTGTTCAGACAAGCATAGCAACATCAAGTGGCAAGAACCAAAGAAATGTGTTTTCTCTCTGTCCTGCTTACTCTTTGCATTTTGTGGAATTGGTCGCCATGATTATGCCATATAAGACATGTTCCTGGATCAAAATCTTTTGTTGATCCTGGAACAACATAGAGCTAACCCTATCTTTGCCTCTGAACCTAACCCTACCCATAACTTATCCCTAAAAATGTGAATAAGAATGGTGTAGAAGCCGCTAACAACTGCTATAAGCCTAAACTTGACATTAACTGTAAACCATATTCCTCAAATCTGATTGTTTGATTAGAATGTTGTTCCAGGATCATCAAGGATGTTTTACTTGGTGAAATCGCACTCAGTCTCCCTTGTGGGACTACACCAAGGAATCCCTAAACATTTTATTGAATGCTGCTTTAATCGAAAATGTTTGTGTGAATCATTTAAGTTTCTTCCTGTGTTAAAAAAATGAAAAATCATAATTTACTCACCTTCATGTCACTGCAGACCTGAACACAAAAAGAGATGTATAGCAGTTTTTCAGCTTAGACATTCTATCTAATATCTCCTTTTGTGTTCAATAGAAGAAAAGTCAAGCGGGTTTAGAGTGACATGATAGTGAGTAAATGATGGCAGAGTTTTGTTTTTGGATGGACTATCCCTTTGAGATCACCAGCAATAGCTCATGATTTGTAAATGATCGTACAATAACAGTCAGGCCACAAATCTGTGATTTGAGAATACTATATTCTCACAATATTGGCAAATTGTAGATATTTGAAAGAATTGTAAATATTGGGGGGAAAAAGTCCATCAGTCAGTAAGTCCTTTGGGGTCATTAAGGGTTCCCTTTCAAGGGGGCTCGTTTTCTTAAACTCGAAGGTGATAGGCTTCTAAGCGAAACCCCCATTCGTCATTCACTGACGTAACTCGTAGTGACTGAATGAAAGGGAACCCTGGTTCCCTGAAGAGGGAACGAGACGCTGCGTCGAGACACTGTGGGAACACCTCTGTGTGACTGCGTCATGAAGCACTTATGAAATCAGTCCAATGGCGTGACGGAACGTCATGTGACGTCATCGACCAGGAAACTATAAAGCATACCTGGAACAAACAGTCACTAGCTTCTGTGTCTTCAGCAAGCACTTTGTGTGAAACTGTCTCTGTCTATTTATTGTTGTTTATCCACAAGCATACATATATATCTTGACAGGAGTATAATGGTGAGCAAACAGCTTTTTGGATCTTGTGTTCCTCCCTGCCCTCGCTTCATTACGAGTGGGGACACAAGCGATTTATGTGTTGTTTGTCTGGGAGTGGAGCATGCATGGTCAGCTCTAGTAAAGGGGACTGACAGTGTTCATTCATAAATTCCTGACGTGTAACATATGCACTATCGAGAGTTTTAGCTCTGCTCCTGTTGGCTTTTTTTTCGAGTGAAGAAAGTCAATAAAAATGATTTGGCTCAGATCTCGCGTTTGCCGAGGCAGCGTGTAGATTAAGGGTCTGCAATAAAGATTCTGTGACTCGATCTCGGATCTCGCGTGTGCCGAGGCAGCGCATAGATTACAGGTCTACATATCTGCAATAAGAATCTAATGGCTCAGATCGCGCGTAGATTATTTGTCTGCATCTCTGCAATAAAAATCTAGTGGCTCATCTCGCATTTGCCGAGGTAATGTGTAGATAATGGGTCCGCAATGTATATATATGCAGGGAACTGAGCAGACGGGAATTCCCTTTCTCTCTTTCTTTTATGTTTGTGTGCAAACTAGTGTTTGCATATTATTATTTAGGCTATGGTTCTTTTTGTTTGAGATTATAGCCTGTCATTCAGACCATGTATTCTTGTCTGTTTGTTTCTGGCTGCATTTAATTTTGACTAAATTAAATGTTAAATACTCTTCTGATTTGAAGTCTATATTAATACAATATATTCAGCCTTTCACCTAGACCGTTTCTACTTGTCTGGTTGATATTTGGCTGCATTTAATTTTTGAGAAAATTAAATATGTACTCATCTTATCTTTGAGGAGTTAGAGGTCTTTATTAATATACTATTCAGCTTTTTCATCCAGATCATGTTTACTTGTCTGGTTGAAATTTGGCTGCATTTAATTTTTGAGAAAATTAAATATGTACTCATCTTATCTTTTAGGACTTAGATGTCTGTATTATTATACTATTCAGCTTTTCATCCAGACCGTGTTTACGTTTCTGGTTGATATTTGGCTGTATTTGATTTTTGAGAAAATTAAATATGTACTCATCTGATCTTTGAGGAGTCGTTTAATTCTGAGGAAATAAATGGTGAATTCCTGGGGGGAAATGGATAACACCTCATTATATGGTGCCCATCTTCCTTCGGTGCCCTCCAGCGAGTTCTAGTCTCAGTGTCTGACTCGCAGAAGGAGGGTTTAAGAGGGGTCAGTTCGGTTGTTTCCTGCCGGTCATCCGTTTCAGGACGCTGGATTGGCTTCTCAAGCTATACTAGAGACAAGTCTCGAGAGGCTGGTTCCTTTAGTAGTCTCAGCCATAGTCGTCTTGGGATAAGGAAATGTGTTTTCTCTCTGTCCCGCTTACTCTTTGCATTCTGTGGAACTGGTCGCCATAATTATGCCAAAAAAGACATGTTCCTGGATCAACATCTTTTGTTGATCCTGGAACAACATTCTGCTTCAGGGCGCCAAGGTGCATGCATCTCCCAGCGATCCTCCGAGGAGGGTCGTAGAACAGTCAGTTCTGTTGTTCCCTGCCGGTTCGCCATTACAGGGCACCAAAGTGGCTGTTCGACCAATACCAGAGACCAGTCTTGAGAGGCTGGTTCCTTTAGTAGTCTCAGCCGTAGTCGTCTTGGGATAAGACAGATCTGATGACCTGAGATCTTGTTATCTCGGAGAAGGCTTCGACTAAGAAGTCCTGACGCTGAGGCCGTCAGACTTCTGAGGGCAGTCCCCTCTGGGGAGAAATGGTTTCCACCTCATCAAAATACAGTGCCCGTTTCTCCTCGGCGCCCTCTGGGAAGCGACTCTCTGAGGAGGGTCGCAGCACTGCCAGTTCGGTTGTTCCCTGCCGGTTCGTCGCTTCCGGGCGCCGAGGTGCCTGCATTTCCCAACAATCCTCCGAGGAGGGTCGTAGAAAAGTCAGTTCGGTTGTTCCTTGCCGGTTCGCCGTTACAGGGCACCGAAGTAGCTGTTCGACCAATACCAGAGGCCAGTCTCGAGAGACAGGTCCCCTTAGTAGATTTTATGGCAGCATGAAAGCTACTGCCAAATATATCTCGTTGGGTCCTGCTCACTATAGAAAAGGGTTACAGAATTCAGCGGTTCTCTTCCGCCCAGATTTCTAGGGGTCCTCCCTACGGTGGTGGATCCCGAGCAGGCTCTGGTTATGGAGAAGTACAGACTCTTCTGCAAAAGGAGGCTATAGAAAGGGTTTCTCCTCCCAGCAGGGAGTAAGGGGTTTAAAACCGTTACTTAATCGAAAGTTCTTCCCTTCGGCCTAGGTTTATCATAGCTCAATCCGAGCATGTGGCGGTTCGGCATCGAAATGTCGTTCTTGTCTCACATGAGAAAGTTTGGCTAGGCCAGTCACTCACTGTGAAACAGTTTCAGAGACTGTTGGGTCTCATGGCAGCGGCGTCCAAAGTAATAACGTTTGGCCTCCTGTACATGAGGCCCCTGCAGTGGTGGCGCAAAACCACAAAACCAAGGGGTTTTCTCCAAGGGGAAATCTGTTTTGCCTTAGACATGTGGAAGAAACCTTCGTTCCTTGTCCAAGGCCTAGTGTTGGGGGCTTCTTGTCATGCTAACGTCAGATGCTTCCTTCACAGGATGAGTGGTCGCTCGGCGCAAGATCTGTGGCAGGACAATCTTCATTCTTGGCACATAAATCGGCTAGAAATGATGGTGGTGTTTTGAGCTCTCAAACACTTCCTACCAGACAGTTTAAAGTTGTCTGCACGGACAACACATCAGTGGTCACTTACATCACCAAAAGGGGGGTCTGAGGTCACGTCAATTATGCAGACTGGCTCACCAGATCCTCCTGTGGGCCCAAGGGAATTTGCTCTCTTTAAAGGCAATTTACATCCCGGGGTTTTTAAATCAGGGAGCAGACATCCTGTCGAGGCAGCGGCCGAAAAACTTTGATAGAGCAGAAGTAGACCTGTTCGCATCTTAAGAGACCACACACTGTCCACTGTGATTCTCACTCTGGGGCTGGACGCTATGGTGCAGACGTGGCCGAGGTCACGTCTGTAAGCATTTCCCCCGATCGCTCTGCTCCCGGGAGTTCTGAAGAGAGTTCGCCGGGACGGGGACCGTCTTATGTTAATAGCCCCATTTTGGCAGGCTTGAGTATGGTTCTCTGACCTAGAGTCTCTCCTTGAGGGCTCTCCTCTGGAGATTCGATCAGGGAGGACCTTTTCTTTCAGGTGAGCGGGTTGATCCTTCACCCCCGCCCAGAAATGTGGAAACTTTGGGCTTGGCCTCTGAGGGAGCCCAGCTCATAAGTTCAGGTCTCTCAACTGAGGTTGTTGGACCATCCTCCACTCCAGAGCTCCCTCCACGAGGAAACTCTACATCTTGAAGTGGATATTTTTCATCCACTTTCAAGACCCAGTTATCTGCCCAGTGGTTGCAGTGCTGGAGTTCCAGCAGGAGCGTTTCTCCGCAGGTCTATCCCCCTCCACAATAAAGGTGTACATGGTGGCCTTAGCTGCTTATCACGATCCTTTAAGTGGTGTATCCTTGGGGATACACCCTCTAGTAACATTTCCTTTGTGGCACTGTGACCAAGAGACTAGGATTATGGCTGCTTCTAAAACATTATCGTCAGGAGTGAGGTTTTTGACCTTGACCTCGGCTCCACTCCAGGGGCACAGGTGCTTTTGTATTGGTGTGCGCAGAGATTTCACACGGACAGGCACTTGTTACTATGGCATCATGGGTATAGTGTTCCCACAGCGTCTTGACGCAGCTCGAGTTCCCTTGAAAGGGAACGTCTCGGGTTATGACTGTAACCCTGGTTCCCTGAAGAGGGAACAAGACACTGTGTCGCTCTGCCATACTCCCTGCATGCCTGTGAGCGACTTTCAGCCTATCAGAAGCTAGTGACTGTTTGTTCCAGGTATGCTTTATAGTTTCCTAGTCGATGACGTCACATGACGTTCCGTCACGCTATTGGACTGATTTCATAAGTGCTTCATGACGCAATCACGCAGAGGCGCTCCCACAGCGTCTCGACGCAGTGTCTCTTTCCCTTTCGTTCAGTCACTATGAATGGGGGTTTTGCGTAGAAGCCTATCACCTTCGAGTTTTAGAAAACGAGCCAATGGCATGGAAAATGCCTTGGGTCTGCGGAAATTGCATGCCGCGACTCTGCCCCACCACGTGGGTATAAAAGGAGGAGCGGTGGCAATCTCGTATTATGTTTTCATTTCGGAGCCAAGAGTAATCTTCACTCCTACAAGCCATTCTGAGATCTTCACTCTTCGAGACAAGCTACTCTCCAGGTGTTGATATGACGGCGAATTCCAGCGAGTTCACATTGCCTGCTGATCTGTGCAGTGATCTGCCAGTCGTGTGCTTCTCCCTGGTCGCTTCAGCACTCTGCAGAGTTTTCCCTCTCACAAAAGAGCTTGCGCGTGGCACGTCTTTATAAAGATGTATCACCCGTGCACTTCTTGTCATGATCCTGGTCTCTTTTCCTCTTTCTTTGTCTCCCTCTTGTGGTCACACACTCACTCGCACACACAATCACGCACACACATCCATTCCTCCACTCATTATCTCTTACAGCTGTTTCCCCTTTCGTTCCCTTCTCACCTGTTCCCTTTTACCTCTTGATTGTTTCTGCCTCTTATTCTCTCTTCCTAGCCCTATCCTGTTGTCGGATTATTCGATGACCTCTCGTGAGAAACGTCAGCTCTCTAGTCTTGTCCTGTCCTGTCCGGTCTTGTTTGTGGAAAGAGAAACCATTATTTCTGCTGTGAGTAATACTGCCATCAGACTGTGAATTACCCAGCTGTGCCTGTTTGCAGAGTACCTGTTCTGTGCCTGCTCAATGCTGCTCGCCCTTTTCTGCTGCCTCACATCTCCTGACTGGCTGTGTGCTTCTCTGGGTCCCTGCCTCTGTCCTCGTGGAGGTTGATGCTGTTTTTCTAAAGTTCCAGTCGTCTGGCAGTTTCTGTTCTGGCTCTGATTTAAGCCTGTGATTTGTGTTCTATTATTGAGGACTATATCCTTTATTCATTAAAGACTGTTAACTGCATTCCGCCCTGGTCTTCCATCATTCTTACAATAACACTTCTGGTTGCGGTCGGACTGTTTCTCAGTTTGATGGGCACCATCGCTGCCTTGCGTGTTTGGCCATAGATCACGCTAAGGCAGCTTTTGTGGATGAATCATGTTCTCATTGCGGGAACATGACCATCGCTACACTGTGGTCAAGACAATGACCTTACTAGAGCGAAAGTCCCCTCATCCACACCCCGATCTACCCCCTCTTTGAGAGGTGGTACTTTGGCTGGTGGACAGGGTGACCTGAGGGTGACGGTGTGGAACAAAGCGCCGACGATATTTCCTCGGCCCACACCCCCCTCTTTTTCCATGCCATTGGCTCGTTTTCTAAAACTTGAAGGTGATAGGATTCTAAGCGAAACCCCCATTCGTCATTCACTGACGTAACGTCTCCGTTCCCTCCTCAGGGAACGAGGGTTACATACGTAACCGAGACGTTACAGTCGTAACCCGAGACGTTTTATATATATATATATATATATATATATATATATATATACACACACACACACATTTATGTAGACATTCTATTTTAAATAAATGTGGTTCTTTTGAACTTTATATTCATCAAAGAATCCTGAAAATAAGAAACAAGAAATGTTTCTTGAGCAGCAAATCAGAATATTAGAATGATTTCTGAAGGATCATGTGACACTGAAGACTGGAGTAATGATGCTGAAAATTCAGCTTTGCATCACAAGAATAAATGACATCTTAAAATATATTCAAATAGAAAATACTTATTCTAAATTGTAAGAATATATGACAATATTACTGTTTTTAATGTATTTTGATCAAATAAATGAAGCCTTGGTGAACATAAAAGCCCTTTCAAAACCATTAAAAAATCTTACTGACCCCAAATTCTTTTTACAGTAGTGCATGTAGTGAAAATTAAAAAGTCATTACATTGTAAAAAGAAAAAATAATAATTTTCTAATGCACTATAAAAAAAAAATGCTAATGGGGTAAGACATAAAAAAAAACTTTCTTAAAGATATACATTTTTTTTAAAAAAGTTTCTGTTTTACTTCTCAAGTAAACTGATCTTGTTTGAAGGATGTTTCTTTTTTTTTTCTTTTTTTTTACTGGAAAACAAGAGTGTAATGCAATAGATCAGTGATCAGAGAAACGGCAGCATTAGAACTAAGGGTGGAGAAAGAAGCCACAATATGAAAGCAGGTGAATCACAAGAGGAAACTAGTTCTGTATACTGGAGGACGGTGGAGGAGAAACTGACCAACTACATGTACATATGGGTCACTACAGCAACACAGATTTGCAATTAAACGTACAACCCAAAGGTTAGAAGGATGAGAAAGCATGAACAGTTTCAGTAAATCAAATGGGGAAAAGGGCCCTAGAAGGACTAGTCCTGAGTTTTCAACTACAGAACATCATAAAGCCAAATAACTGATCATAGGTCAGCTCTGAGGGATGTATCATAGACAGCAAACGGCGAAGAAAGAAGACTGAAAGCTTAAAGTATGCTAAAAGAATTTGCTTGTACTCACTGAGCTGGTTGAGGCTTTGTGTCTTCTTTAGGAGGTTCCCTAAAAAGATATGTTCAACAGCTCATCACACACACAGGGCAAAACATAAGACAAAATCAAAACGGACATATCAAAAACAAATTAAATTATGGCATAATGAAGTCAGAAAACTAATAATAGTAAAATAAAATAAAAATTTTGGGGCTGCCAAAATAATGTGTCAAATTGTTAAATATAATTATTAATAATATTAAATAATATTAACATCATTACATTTCATGCTATTGGACCTTTAAGAATTATAACTTTACTAAGGCAGAAATTTATGGAAGCTTCTTTCTGTCACAGAATATAAAAAATAGTCGTGGTCAGAATTATTGATACCCTTGGTAAATATGAAACAAAGAAGCCTGTGAAAATTAATCTGCATTGTTAATCCTTTTGACCTTATATCAAAAAAAAATTATAAAAAAAATCTAACCTTTCATTAAAGTAAAACAATGGAAAATGGGGGGAAAATATCATTATGAAATAAATGTTTTCTAATACACATTGGCCACAACCTTTTATTCGATTCTTTTTGCAACAAGATAACAGCTCTGAGTTTTCTCCTATAATGCCTGATGAGTTTGAAGAACACTTGACAAGAGATCAGAGATCATTCCTTCATACAGAATTTTGATGTTTGTTTTGGATCATTGTCCTGGTAGATCCAACCACAGCCTAATATAAGATTTCTAGCAGGCTGCCAATTTAAAAAAAAAAAAAAAAAGAAAGAAAAAAAAATATCTGAACAATATGTCCAGAACCTGGCAGAAAAATAGGCCAGAAAATTTTTTTATCCCAAAGTTCACTAAACTCATCTGATGGGTTTGCTGCCAAAAAACTCTTTTTTTAGTTTCATCTGACCATAGAAGCCGGTCCCGTTTGAAGTTCCAGTATTTGTCAACTGAATGCTGGAGTTTGTTTTTAATGACAGCAGAGGATTTTTCTTGGAACCCTCCCAAACAACATGTGGTGATGTAGGTTGGGTTTTTTTAGGTTTTCTGACCCTAAGACTCAACTCATTTCTGCAATTCTCCATCTGTGATCCTTTGAGAATCTTTGGTTACTCAAACTTTCTTCCTCACCATGCATTAAGACAATACACATGTCATCTTCCATGCAGATTCTTAACATTTCCTATTGATTGGATCTTCTTAATTATTGCCCTGATGTTGGAAATGGGAATTTTCAATGGTTTAGCTATTTTCTTACAGCCACTTTCATTTTTGTCAGGACCACTATCGTCAAATACGATTGACAATTAGCATACAGTTAGGATTGACGGTATGGTTCTGTTCTGTGCAAGAACTCCCTGCGCATCCATGCAGCCTAGCATACCGAATAGTTACTTAAAGTTACTTACCGAACAGGGCCCGGTTTCCCAAAGCGTTCTTATCTCTAAGTAGTTCTTAACCTATTCCTTAACCTCTCTCTTAACCTTATGGCACGATTCCCGAAACGTTCGTTCGCTAAGTATATCTTCTGTAAGTCACACTTTCGTAAGGTTGGTCTGGACCACTCTTAGCTTTACCTTATCACTGTTGCAGGTCTATATGAATATAATTCTGAAGTTTTAATACACCCAGACAGTATTAAATTAGGCTAATTCAAGTGTTTTCATGCAAAGAATAAAATTGTCATTACACTGATTGTTGTTAGATTTTTAATTATATTATTATACAATATTATTAATTTAATTAAAACGCTCTTTTAAAGGCCAGTGAAAGCATAGGCTACTGTCAGTTAAGTCCTATTCGGACGCTAATATTGTTTCTCATGGGCTCGTCCGGTATTTTAAACATTTACAGGGGTAAGTCGGTGATTTTAGTGCCGTCCGAATCCATAATATCAGTGTTTTTCTCACCCAACCCGCGTAAAAATCCCTGGCCAAATTAGTACCTTCTGTTTTTTGACAAACAGGTCGTGTGGTAATTTAATTGCCGTCTGAATCCACATCTCTGAGTTTACAAGAGATTCAAAATTCACGGTTAAATCCTTTTTGATCACTGCCGAGCACCGTATGCAAGATGTAAACTTTTATTACTGAAATGCTGGAAAGTATTTACAAGAACAATATTTCATCGCAGCTCCACCTCAGCGAACAAAAATGGGAAAGAGAAGAAGGCACATAAATTTGTGAAAAGGTTATTGTGGCAGCAATATATGTTACAATTTTAAAATATGTAGGCTAGGCTATTATAGGCTATTATTATATTATTTTTTATAATATCCAATAATCATAATAAATTGCAATTTCAACTATTTCTGAAGTGCTTCATTTATAAAGATCACCGCTTTCTCACATAAACAGCCCCTGCACGAGAGAATAATTGATTCTCGAGCCATCGATATCAAACAATTCAGCACCATCGCCACGGACAGCGCCGGGTAACGTCGCATGTAAGAAGGTATATCTTAAGCAGCTTCCTAAGGTATGGTTCGGGGAACACACTTAGGAACATAAACAACTTTGGTAAGATATATCTTTCGAGCTTTCTTAGCGCGCTAAGAGTGAGCGTTACCGGGAAACCGGGCCCAGAATAGAACCAATATGAATGTATTGCAGATATCATTAATTAATCTGAATGTACAACATAATTACAGAATTTTAGTCTGATTCAGGGGGAATCATAATGCCAAATCCTGACTGACGAGAGGAGGAGCTGGGGATGGAGGAGGGTTATTAGCTCCTGAGAAACGCGATAGCTGCTGATAATACTGAAGGAGCTTATATATGTATACAGTGATAGGCCTCGTATTCATATTGGTAGACGTGGATCAGCTGAGAGTCAGTTGATGCGAGCTTGACTAACGTGACCTGCCAGAACTGACGCTACGCTTGATTTTGTGATTTTCAACAATCTTTTGCTGCACATCAGAACTATATTCTTTGGTTTTACCTTTGTAATGGATGATTAAGGGGAATTTGTCATTTGTGTGACCTCATATTTATACTCCTGTGAAAGTCATAGCTAGACAATTTCATGTTCCTAGTCACTCTGGTGTGCTAAAATTGTTTAAATATAAATGGAAATGTTCTTCAATATTTTACTCATAAAAAATTCTAGGGGAGCCAATAATTGTGGCCAACGTGTATTGAGAGAAAAACATTTATTTCATAATGTGACCCCCCTGCCCCCCCCCCGTTTTTTTTTTTTAATGAAAGATCAAAAGGATAAGCAATTCAGATTTATTTTCACATCCTTTATTGATCATAATTACCAAGGGTCCCAGTAATGACCACTACTGTATATCTCACAATTAAAAGAAAACATTTCAGAACTTTGAACACAATTGTGGCAAAAAAAGTTTATATCTTTATTTTTTTTTGCAATTGTGAGGTATGCTAAGCTCGCAACTGCAGGTTATAAAGTCCGAATTCCAAGATATAAATTTGGAATTCAGAGAAAAAAAATTCTCTCAATTCAGACTTCATAACTCACAATTGCACATTTATATTTCACAATTGCGAGAAATAAAGTCAGAATTGTGATGTTACGAGGTGGCTAATTCGTACCAATTCATACAACCTCACTCGTACAAATTTGTACAATTTTTGCTAAATCGTACATATTTTACAAGTTGCCAAATTCACATGAATTCGTATGAATGACCTACCCCTGACCCCGCCCCTAAACCTACCCATCACGTGGGTTTAGACAAATCGTACGAACGAATTTGTACGAATTAGCCACCTTTTAATCACTCGTACAAATTCGTACAAATTGTTTGTGAGATAGCGTTGGAATTTCAAGTTAAATAAACTCAGAATTGCGAGATATAAACTTGAAATTGTAAGAAAAAAGTCAAAATTGAGAGTTTATATCTTTATTTCCGGTAATTGTGCTTATTGTATACAAAAAGTCGCAATTCACTTTTTTATTTTTATTCTGTGGCAGAAACAAGCTCTATAGTATTTAATCATCATCAGAGTTTATGAAGTTTGAAATGTAGGCTGGATATGGATGGCTGGTGTTCCTGTATGCTCGAGATTTCACATAGGACTGTAGTTAAAAAAATACTAAACCCACTGCTGATGACTTTGTATTTTTGTCATTAAAATCAAGACAAAGTCTTATTGGAATAAACTTTATTTTACAGTGAAAATATTTTTGTTATATTGTGATACAAAATTAATCAAATTCAACATTTGAAATCAGATTTGAGATCATATAAGAAAATTATGAGATCATTGAAGAATGGCAGCCCCAATAAGGTAGATGGTTATAAAAATAAATATGAGTCATGTGTGTTATAGAAACAGACATACATAAACAAAGCATGAATATAAAAATCATATAAACATGAAATATTTTAACAAAAAGAGAAAAAATAATATGTAATGAGAGAAATAGAACTGTTTTTCCTTATATGTGACTATTGATATTGTAAGTAACATTAAATTAATCTTTAATCTGAAGACCTTTTGTGTAAAACCCAACAAATGATGGGTTATAAAACACACCTGACCTACTGTACAATTAACACACTGTTAATTTGAGAACTTTTATATTACCAACATAATTTTAACTTGAGATGCACATATCACATATCCACAATGCTCAGGAGACAGTAGAGTACTACCATATTTTCTCACTATTTCTGCAGCATACAGTATGCATACTCTACACAATATTATGCTCAAATGTGCAGCATACAACCAGGACGCACTGCATAGAACACCATATCCCACAATGCAATGTGATCGACTGGGCCTTCCATTTCCTGTCTGATGAACAAATTTTGTGCACCATATATGTATTTATCAGCTTGTAGAAAAGCTACTTACAACGGTGGCTCTTTACCACATATTTTATGGTGGTTGTCAGTGTATTACAAAGGTACAAAATGCATCTTAGTACTTCACTAGGTTGGTATAATAACATTATATCAGTTAATGAAATATGTTTTTACTGTAAATTTAAAGTCCAGTAAGATTACAGTACAGTTACTGTATTGTTGTTGTATATACTATAGTCTGTGTAAAAAAGTAGCATACTTGTACAGCAACTTTTTAAAGCCAGCACAAACAAGCATAGTGTTAATCCTGTTACACAACAGGTTTGACATAAGACTGATTACTTGAGACTGAGGTCTCTTAAAAGGTCATATATGACAGAGATGAGTTTATGGCATCATGGGGGAAAAGAAAATTCCCAAACTTTAATATGGAAATATTTTATGGTCCTGTGGAAATCCCAGTGTACGTTTGGCCAGCTAAACACTGTGCCTTTCAGAACAAGTAAAGAGATTACAACCTGTTATTAGCCAATCAGCATTGGCCATTCTAAATGCCTGACACTAAGTCCTAATACAGTACAGCTCTGATGCAGAGATCAAGTGCACTTGCACCACTGTAGCTTTGTGCATGGTGTTTAGGATCGTTATTGTGTTCGAAATTACACATTCGATCTCCAAACAGATCCTCCATACTAGCCTTGCAGTGTAAAGCTCTATTCGGACAGGATTACTTTTACATGGAGGTGGGGTAAAGTAATTATTTCCAGAGCTTCTCAGTGATTTTAGTCCCATCCGAATGTGCCATCTCAGTAATCATTAAATACTGTAATTAAATTTCCTCAATAAAAGTAATTTTCCGCAGTTTTTCAAGTATGGAGGCGCTTTAAGAAGCATTTAGTTGCTTTCTAGGGGGTGGGATGTCAAGTCTGTGGCAAACCTCAAGTGTTTTCCGCATACCATTCAGATCAAATAAAGGTCGAAAGCACTTGTTAGAGGCACACAACTTCTTTTAGCTCTAGGTAAGTGCCTTTTACCAATAGAATCCAATCTGAATTTAATTAATTTCATTAATAAATTGTTCAACCAGACCTGACTGTTATACATACATATCAGGAAGCAACGTAATACACACATGACGACAGGGAAGTGACAGCGGTGTGTAAATCGAGTTACCCCTCCCACTTCTGGTAGTTTTACTTCTGGTAGATTTCTTATCCCATACGAATTGGCCAATAATATTACAGACGTCCTGTGGTAAAATTACATTACTCCATCAACCCTTGTAAAACTAATCCTGTCCGAATAGGGCTTAAGATGAAGCTGGAGGTTCCTCACAATTGCACGTCTCATCCAAGACTTTGGAAGTTATTTTGAAGCGTACAACCAGTGAGGTGATTTTCAGTCTCTTGTGAAAACTTTCGCTAGTCTTTTTCAACCTGCCCAGTGCCTTACATTCTGCATGGTCTCACGGTGCTTTGCAGTAATTCTGTGGACATTGTGATCGCTCAAATTCAGAAAACAACAAATATTCAAAGTCAATTGACCAGATTTAGTCATTTTGATAATATTGTTTGCAAAGGAAAGGACTCCTTTGTTGCAAAGGACTGGCCATTTTCACTAAAACCCACAAAATAACATTGAAACAATTAGTTATACAGACCAAGCACAACTGCGCAATATACTTACAAAATCTTTTGTACATTTTTTATATTATATTTTAAAAATGGCGGGTATAGAACATTGCAGTGTTCTATAGAGATTGGTGTTAGCATGATGCTAAGCTAGGTTCTGTAACACAGCTAAACTCACTCAATACAGGCTAAAACATCCACTTGGCCAGAACAAGTCAGACACAAAAGTTTGAATGCAGAGTGAATGGAACATGGAATGTGGATTTTTCTAATAACATTTTAAAGCAACAGTACCTAACAGTAGATGAAACTGCAAATCACAGAACAACTGAATATAACAGTATAAAGACACAGCCTTTATTATTTATAAATGTATTTTACACACATAGATTAATGTCACATATTTTCATAAAAGAGATAGCTTACCCAAAAATGAAAATTCTGAGCATTCCCCAATTCTTAAACGCCACACTCACTCAGTGTGCTGTCATAAGGAATATCCGAAGGACTTTCTCTCTTAAATCTGCCTTTGTGCATTATGTGACATTATGAGACAATTACGAAGACATACAGACAAGTCCAATCAAATTCCAACTCAGATGTTGAAAGAAGTCTTAATTTAGTTCTAAATTTAAAGCTGAAAGCACATAATAGATACAATGTGCTTTTAGATAGACAACTTTATTTGTCATTTAGCAGATATGTTTTTCGGTGCGCTAATTGCTGGGACTCTCCCCCTGGTGCATCCTGGGGAAAAGTGCCTTACCCAAGAGCACAGAATTGACAGGCGGTTCCCAGTAATTCATTTCATTAGTGGCCCTACCTGACACTAAACCAGCAACATTAAAATGATCAGACCAGACCAGACATAACAAGCTCAATCCCAGCATAGACAAAGAAGTTGTATGCATTGAAAATCTCTGCGAACAGTAGTACTGTGAACTGTAGTCAACCCTTGCAAAATTGTATGTGCTATAATGCTAGATGCTTAGTGAAGCGTAATCTGATCAAATAAATAACTTGTGTATATATATATATATATATATATACAGTATATCATTTCCCCATCTTTTCTGCATAGTTTTTTGTTTTGTTTCATTGTTCAGACAAATTAGATAAATCAGACAAATTTACACTTAGACATACTTAAAAAAACAAAAGAGTACTTATCGGCAGAAATAATATATTTTAAAAGAATATACTTAAAGGCATAGTTCACACAAAAATGAAAATGATGTAATCATTTGCTCACCCTCATATCGTTCTAAACCTATGCATTTCTTTCTTCACATTTTGAAGAATGTTGGTAAACAAACAGTTTTAGTTACCATCAACTTCCATTGTATGGACAAAAAAACAAAGACATTTCTCAAAATATCTTATTTTCTGTTCCACAGAAGAAAGAAAGTCATACAGGTTTGGAACGACATGAGGTTAAAAAAAAATATGACCGAATTTTTACTTTTGTGTGAACTATCCCTTTAATTACAAACTGAATGTAATGTTTTCAGGTACTTAAATGTATGTCAATTGAAATTAAATTAAAATGTATCATAGTTATTTATGTTAAATGTTAAACTTTAAAGTGTTTTTGATCCACTTAAGTAGATAGTACATTATATATAATATGAAGTACTTCATATATAATTAAATAATTACTTTTATTGTTTTTGAAATATGGTTAAAGTGTACTGATGAATGTACTGACAAGCATTTATGGTAAACTAAAATATCCTGTAATGTAACTTCTATTGAAACTTGAAAAGGTTGCAATTTAGTACATTTAAAATATATTAATTTTAAATGTAATATCGAATAACACACTTCAGTTAAAATTATAATCTCTTATATAAAGCTCTTTACATGTGTTTTAGTATGTTAGTCAAGACATCAAAATAAGTGTACTTCTTTAAAACATGACAAAAGATTAATAAAACAAAATTATTTAATATGTACTTACCAGTAAGTAAAACTTTTTTATTTTGACATTACTACAAAGTGTACTTAAGTCATGAAAGTGTACTCTCATTAAGTACAATTAAGTGGCTTTTTTTTTATTTAATTAATATACTATTATCTGCAAGAGCAGTTTATATATAAATATTATATATATATATATATATTATATATATATATATATTCTTTTAAGATTTGAAGTACACACTACAAGTACATTCAAAACAATTACGCAACTATACTTCCAAACTCTCTCGACAGGTACAGCCAAAATCTGGCATGCCAGAATGGTCAAACAAGCAAACAAAGTTTTGAAAGAGCCACTTGTTTGCATTTAAGTCAACCTATAAATAGCTTAGAGATGACTCTGCACATAAACTGGAACACAAGAAAGAATTTTAACATTTATAAATGAAGCACCTCACCTTTAAATCCAGTTTGAAACGCCTGTCAATATGAACATTTCTAAACTTAAATGCACGAAGGTATTCAACAAGGTATGAGATTTTTTCCACCATAAGAGGTTTATCAGACCACTTCACTCTTCCATTCTCTAGCTGAGGAGGACAAACCCACCAGACACCTCTTAAAGGAGAGAGTGTGTGTGAGACTTAAGTACTACTATCAAAACAGACACACAGAGACGAAGAAACAGACTATAACATGGTGCAGTGGGTCTGCACTTACTTGATTAATACTTAACCAGTACTTGACTGACTTTTCAAAAACTCTCTAATCTTCATAAGAAGCCTCATTTTTCCATAGATCATCACTCTTAGCACTTAATACTCAGGAGTGAGTGCACAAGATATGAACGTATCTGCTAAAACACAGTGTCACCTCAGTTGACCGCCTGTGCTGTGCTCTTTTAGCATGCCCTGCCAAAGTACATTTCAAAATCAGCCACTGATATTGGGGATGTGCAACACTACATTAAAAAACAGCTAGACGGAGCAGACAGAATCAAACAGATTGAACTTTGAGTTGTCAACTATTTTTAACTTTTATTCCCGAATTTATACAATGCCAACAGATTACTCTGAATGTGTACAGACATGATAGACTGATAGATGTTTTTTGTCGTTCCCAGAAATTGCCACATTTGGTCATCAACATCCTAAAATTTAGAAGTAATAAGCTATTTTCTATCAAGTTTCTGACCCTCTTTCGAACACTCCATTTTGATAGGCGTTCCGCATTCAAGACTTGGAAGTAAATGCCCACTGCTATGATTGGGTAACAGTTAACTTCATCTGAATGGTACGCAACTTGGTAAAGGTTTTGGCTATTTCTGTGTGAACACACAAAAAAAATCATGGACATGATTTAAAAAGGTTAAATGGTCCTGAAAAAAAATAGTCACACTTGTATTGTTCGCGGTTATTTCCGCATTGGAAATAAACAGGAGACGAATTTTATCAATTTGAAACTTTTGTTACTGCGCACAAAAAAATTCTTATTGAAAGCAATTTTTTTTGAGATATCAACCTTAAATTTGGAACACTACTTGTTCTCAGAGTTTTAGAGTAAGACGTGTTTTGGAAAATATTTCATATAAAAATTGAAAATTGTAAATTTTTATGCATTTTTCATAACAATAAATGCAAAATTGTATATACATATATATGTATATATTTTATATTATAAAATATAATATTAAAATACATATATTTTATTTACTTTTTTACTTTTTTCACTTCAGCAATAATCTGCCAAGTGTCGTCTTTAAAAAGAGATCAAACTTAAGTCTGCACCAAAGCATTCAAGATTCATGACAGTTTAAATAGGAAATTTCTTTAGGCCTATGCTCAGAAAATGAATAAATGTATTATAACTACTGCATACATATAATTTATACCGTAAAATCCCATAAAAAAAGAATAGGCAGTAAAATAAAGCGAACAAACGTTAAAAGCACATAATACAACACACAATCGTTAAAAACAAAGTTCACGCGTTATTAATGTTAGGATGTTAGGATCACAAGAATTGTGATCCTTCATGTCTTGTAATCCTCAGAGGCATCTCTATCATTTTGTTGCTGGAGTAATCGATCCTGTGTTTGCGTCTGTCTCGTATTTACTACTACATGGCAGAGAGGCAATGATGTAGAAGTAAGCGTTGATCTTCTTCTGTAGAGGCGGTCTTTCGTCGCACTCCGATGTGATGAGACAAAATCCGAAACAAGTCGTTTTCTGAGCTTGGTTTCAATAAAAGCTGTTTTTGGACAAACAAAGAAGTTTTAAGTTCTGAAACTTACAGGAAATGTTTTATAATACAATGACCTCTTATACGTCAAAAGATCAATAAAAATTTGATTTCTCAATTTATGACCCGTTTGAATTCAAATGCTATACAACTACCATACATTTAAGTTGTATTTTTGGAGTACCATACAAACAAAAAGACACAAATAACTGCTCACTGGACTCATATGCCCCTGGCAAAACTAGAAAGCTATTCTTAATTGTTTTTTTCTTGGATTTTAAATCCATGATACTTAATTACACATGTGTGAGAAAGACATTGGTGAACTACACAGACTACTAATTAATAAGACAGCGATCAGATTAAGCCACAGTATCCAACCCAGATCAGAGAGACTGACATCTGACCGTGTGACTGTGAGATCTCCAGTGGCACAGGCTTCAAAACTGTGTCAGTTAAACAAGTTCATGTCAGGTGCCAATACAGCCATAGAAAGAGATGGAACTTCACGTTCTCTCTAACTGGTAGAATAAAACAAACATTCATATAATGTTTTGCAACATGAATGATTCCTAGGTTTGATTAAAGAGATGTACATTTACATTTCTTTGACATTTACATTTCTTACATCTTACATCTAACTCAAATTATAAGCAACATGCAGTATTCGTGATTTTTTTTTTATTTTTTTTTTTTAAGCATCATTAATAAGAGAGAAATCACACACTAAATACAGTACATAGCAATTAGTTATGTAGAATAACTGGATGGTTGAAATCGTCACCTTGGAATTATAAGGTTTTTTAATAGAGTTATTCACATATTCTTATTCTGTGACAACTTATTTACATTATGTGAATGTGATGGTTTTTTTTAAGTTGTGTACATTTTGGGACTTTTTATTTAGAAAACAAAAAGGTTTTATCAACAAAGTCAAATGGAATGCAAAAAAACTTTGAAGCTCAATATCTCAAAACCGCTCAGAATGCAGATAGAACCTTTTAATTCCAAGATGGCGAAATGTGGCTAAAATGTTTCCTGCTCTACTGTTTTCACTCCTCATGCTTTGTTACTTCCCTGTGGTTGAGTCAGGCAGTGAAAGCATTGATTTTTTTAAGCTATCAATGTCCTATTATACCTTCAACACAACAACAGTGTTAACGCATCATTTGGAGTTGACGAATATCTGTTTCTATTTTAATCTATTTTAAAATGTAATTTATTCCTGCTGAATTTTCAGCATCATTACTCCAGTCTTCAGTGTCACATGATCCTTCAGAAATAAGTCTGATATGCTTTTAGGATTCTTTGATAGAAACTTCAAATGAACAACATTTATTTGAAATAAAAAATGTGAATTTTTACGAAATATTTTAACATTATAAATGTCTTTACTGTCACTATTTATCAAAATATCTTTAAAAAAAAGATAGCTTTTTTTGTTTTGTTTTTTGTTTTGTTTTTTACTTTTTTTTAAAAAGGAACCATTTCAGCCATAATCCAGACATGCTGACATTATGCATTTAACGATTATGCATTATGCATTTACTATTATGATCAATGATAGCATATGGCTTATCAGAAACTGGCTTATCTGACCTGCCACCACAAAAGTGTGATAAACACTAGAGGCATCAAAACATGCCACTATCCCAACAATTCACTCTGTAAGTGTGACAGTTGAGAGTGCAATCAAGCACATCTTGCAATAAGAGCTTGAGGCAATTAACTATTTTTTAATATGTTTTAAATATATATATATATATATATATACATATATAAGCTTCAATTGGTTAGTTCATAACAGAATAGTCTCAGTTTTCCATTGACAAGCAGGCACATGGCAGAGACGTACTGCAGCTGGAGCTCACGTTGTTTGGCACCGATGGTGGTCAGGTGGTCTACAAACAGACCTGAGCGGGTACACTGGCACAGAATTAGAAGTTCACTGGGTTCACTCCAGCCTTGGAACTTAGAGCCAAGTGGGCCACTCCAGTAAATAATGTCTACTCTCTCTCTTTCTAAAAAGAGAGCCGACTGCATCTAAGAGCAAATCTTAATGGGAAGAATTAGAACCAGACAGCAAGAGAAATAAAGATAAACAGATAAACTGTTAGATAAACAGATGCTTAATTATGGGATAGTTGAAATAAATAGATTAAATTCTTCCCAATGCCTTGGGGCCTTGAGCAATATACTTATAGCTGAATTGTAGATAAAACCATCAGTTTACTTTGTCTCTAGTAAAGCAAAGTCCAGTGTGTAGCAGTGCTTATACAGAAATAGCAGATGACTGTAACATAGCGTAATCCAGGGTATGAGCAATTGATGATCATGTTAAATCTTTGTATAGACGTTCGGATGCTCTTGATTCCATTGAAGTACAAGGCGCTCTTTTGGATCATTCTCAAATCATGCTGGCATGATCATCAGGTTTCATACAAACTTGTGGAGCTCATGCAGCTCAAGTGCATGAATTAAAACAAAAGAGGGGGGACAAATTAAATACCAAGAAATGTACCAATTCATGCCAATTTTTCTCTTGTAGTTTTCACTCAAATTTATTTATATACAGTATATAACATAGATTATATATATATATATATAATTCATTTAAGCCTGGAAATTAACAAATAAAAATATTTTAAGATTCGGCACTATTCTGCATTAATTAAGATTCCGCACTCCAAAATATCAGATTCTAATACTCCCACTGAATCACTCAGTGTTTTCAAATATGTGTACAGTACACTATAACAATTAAACAAGGATTACACCAATGCAGAAGTAGAGGAATTTTTGCATGTTACACTGCAGGACGCCACTGCCACTGCTTGACATCATGTCAACTCCCTACCAACTACCAGCAAACAGGTGCACCCCTGCGATTAATCCAGCATGTCAAGCAAACACAAGCAGAGAGAGAAAGACTTTCTGCCAGCACACACCGCGCTCCATACATGCATCGACTCAGGAGAAAACACATCCGCACTGCGAGCGCGAGTGGACAGCACCGTGGTGCTGAAAACACCGCGCGGAGCTTCCACGGCAACCGCAATCGCGCAAATATACTTGCTCTAGGTTTCGCGTTAATGTTTAACGTCTGACCTATTCGACAGCACGCATTAAAAAGTGTAGTAATCTCTGGTAAACGGCAGCTGATGGGATTTTTAGCGAAGATGGCGCCCACAGCTAACCCAACCCACCAGAGCCTCACAGAATGACCATAACTGAGACAAAATACTACATGCACACACGGCGCGAGCCACGAAAACCTCCGAGGCGCGTGACATTGACCTCTCTGATGGTTAACCCGGGCATTTTGTCCGGGCCCCTCTCAACAATAGCCTAATATTGACAGTCTACGTAAGCAGACGTATTACATTTCAGGAGACAGTCATGCTGAAAATAACAGGGAGGGTTTTAAAGAGACAAATGCAGCCATCATCCACAAGCCTGTGACTGCAGCACTGCGAGCCAGACACTCTTTTAAATACAGGTTCCCTCAGTAATGCCATAGTAGAACCGTTTTTGGTTCCCTAAAGAAGCTTTTAGTCAAGAGTTCTGAAAATAACCATTTTCTAATGTGAAGAACAGTTTAATAATCCAAAGAACCTTCTTCCACTATAAAGAACCTTTTGTGTAATGGATGTTAAAAGGTTCTCCATTGAACTATTTGCCAATAAAGAAGAATTACTTTTAAGAGTGCAGAGCCCTCAAGCCCTTTCTATTAAGGGTGCTGAACACAATCAGCTGGCTTACTTCAGCATGGACTGCTCTTTCTCCTCCTCTTTCTTCTGTCGGTCCATGACCGAGAGGATGATCTTCCTCTCCTCCTCGGTGAGGTGGCTCAGATCCGGCATGTCCGGCGGAGCAGGAGCCGCAGGGGATGCGGCCGGGGCCCCCCGAGCTGACATTTTCAGGTGTAGCTGCTGCTGAAAGAGCAATGGATGAACATTAAATACATCTGCAGAGAATCCATGCAGCCTACACATGTGCTCTTGTTCTAGACTTATGGGATACATAACTGTATGGATCTCGCTCATAAAAATAACAGTGATGCCAAAAAATAACCATTTTTGGTACCCCCAAAGAACCTTTCAGTGAACAGTTCTTAAAAAAAAAAAAACATACATAAATATATATATATATATATATATAATTTTATTATATATTTATTAGAGTGTATAGTAGTCTAAATGCCATTATGTCCTGATCCTGAAGGCGGTATGTTTTATGACAACACATTATCTCATCTGTGATACCATCAGATTCATCACACACAGCCGGTGTACATTGTAGATGTAGTACATTTAGAAAATTATTAACGATAAACAGTATAACCCCGTGACAGCATGGGGAACGCGTGTAGTAGGCTACGGTTCACAATGTAGCTTGTCACGCTGGCTCATAAAAACAAGCATCTTCTGAGAATAAGGTGTAAAACCCTGGGGGCTTCTCGAGTTACATGCCGGTTTCCGGGAGCCGAGGGCATCCCAAGCATGCCTGTCGAATGTGTTTGGAGAGAAAACGAGTGCTTGCCTTTTATTTCGCAATCATGGTGAATGCAGTCTAACCCATGGCTGCTGCTGCGAATGGAGAGCTCTCGCGCATCGTCCAATGGCGGGGCGCGCGATCCCTTATTGCGGTTATCGGCGTCCTCGCTCGCAACCTTCCCCACGATTCCCTCCTGGTTGCTGCTGCTAACTCCAAGAGATTTCTTGAATGCACAAAAATGGATGCGGTTGGGGAAACGGTCTGATAGGAGAGCGAGGCGGAGCGACGGTCTTACGTAGGATGAAGATCAGATGGTCCAGTCTCGCGGGCGGGGGCAGCGGAAGTACGCGCGCCCGGACACATTCATACATTCATTGACAGGAGGCGCGAGAGGAGCTGGAGCTGTGATGTGGGCTATGGTGATAAGTCATCATTTTTATGGTTTATGTCTCAGATAGTAATGGATTAAATACTCTGTCTATTAGTTTAAATTCCGTTTTTTCCCCTCAGACCTCTCTAAGAAGCATGTTAGTATACTTACTTAACTGCATCAAATTAATATCAAACCAAATTCTGGGAAGACCATTACGAAACTGAAATACATAGGCCTAACCCAAAACTAAAAATTAATTGAGTGGCAGATAATACCATATTAAATGAAATGTCAAAATAATTATATCTGAACTCGTTAAAATTGGACCTCAGTTCACAATAAGCTACCTTAGTAGAACAAATAATAACATTTAAAATCAAATAAAATCAAAAGATCACAAATTTGGTGTCAGTAAGATTCATGTTTTTTTTTGTTTTTGTTTTTTTCAGTAAGGACGCATTATATTGATCAAAAGTGACAGTAAATACATTTCTGATATTTTAATTCATAATTTTAATCTATACCTTTATATTCATCAAAGCATCCTCAAACAATCTGTCAAGGTTTCCACAAAAATATTATGCAGCACAACTGTTTTCAACATTGATAAAAATAAATGTTACTTGAGCAACAAAACAGCATATTAGAATGATATTCGAAGGATCATGTGACTGTCACGACTCGTTGAATTAGTGAGAGAGGATTCAAGTGCAGGAAGGATCTTTATTAAACAAAACAAAACTACAAACAAAAACCTCCTCAAGGGGGGAAAAACAAGACAGGCAAAAGTCAGGACCAGAACACAAGGGAAACAAATAACAAACCAGCACAGGACTGCAAACACAGGGAGACTAAATAGGGAAGCAAACAAGGAAGGTAACGAGGCAGGCAGGTGAGGGACATTAAACAATAACGAGATAAGATGGGCGGGGTTTGACAATTGACAGGAGAGCACATGGCACAAGGAAATAACATGACAGCTATGTGCTCACAACAGACCAGACTAACACAAACACATGACAAACCGGGAGTGTCACAGCTCTGTCACTAAACCAAGAGAAAACCCAGACAAGGGTGACAGAACTGTGACACTACCCCCCCTCAAAGGAACGCCACCTGGCGTTCCCAAGGAGGGACACAAAAAACAAGACAAGAACAAACGTGCAAGACCAAAGAGCAGACAAGACAAGCAGATCAAAACACATACACAGAGAGGGAAAGGAGGGAGGTGGAACTGTGGGGGATTAGGGGGAGGGACGGAGGGCCAGGACCCTGGAAGGGAATGGACACAGGGGATGACAGTTCATCGGACGGCCTGGGCGGAGACGACCCTTCAGGCGACCAGGGCGGAACAGATAGTCCATCGGGCGGTCTGGGCGGAGACGACCCTTC